>NC_069499.1:571721926-571824426 GCF_027579735.1 Bombina bombina
TATTGAGAGTTGCAATGGCGGTAAATATGCTATACGCTCCCTTTTTGGAGCCTAACGCAGCACTTCTGTGAACTCTAAATACCAGCGGTATTTAAAAGGTGCGGGGGGAAAAAAGCCAGCGTTAGCTACGCACCCCTTTGGCCGCAGAACTCTATATCTAGCCGTTAATCTGAGAACTTGCCCCCCCCCCACAAAACAAAAAATACAGTGTTAAAAACAAAATCTGCAACAGCTATTTTTCCCACTAAATCGCCTTACTATTTTCAGTGCCATTACATGGTTGTTGTGCCACTAAATCACCTTACTATTTTCAGTGCCAGCACATGATTGTTGTGCCACTAAATCACCTTACTATTTTCAGTGCCAGTACATGATTTTTGTGCCACTAAATCGCCTTACTATTTTCAGTGCCAGTACATGATTGTTGTGCCACTAAATCGCCTTATTATATTCAGTGCCAGCACATGATTGTTGTGCCACTAAATCGCCTTACTATTTTCAGTGCCAGCACATGATTGTTGTGTCAATAAATCACCTTACTATTTTCAGTGCCAGCACATGATTGTTGTGCCACTAAATCACCTTACTATTTTCAGTGCCAACACATGATTGTTGTGCCACTAAATCACCTTACTATTTTCAGTGCCAACACATGATTGTTGTGCCACTAAATCACCTTACAATTTTCAGTGCCAGCACATGATTGTTGTGGCACTAAATCACCTTACTATTTTCAGTGCCAGCACATGATTGTTGTGCCACTAAATCACCTTACTATTTTCAGTGCCAGCACATGATTGTTGTGCCACTAAATAACAGTGGCTCCTTATGGCTGGCTCTAATTACCACCTGGTAAGGAGCTTCTGATCTTGGCACACTAAGCACTGCATTATTTACCGGGGCATCCTCTTATCTCCCAGACCCCCCATTGCTGCAGTAATACTAACTGCAACTCTCCAATGCAATAAACTCTAATCCCAATTGAGCCTTCATTGATATTTACAATATATCCCTAGTTTCTCCAACAAATAATCTCTAATTCCAGCCTATTCCATCTAATTAATACCTTCTCAACCTATCTAATATAACGCATTACCCCCTGGATTCACAAAATAAATTAACCCTAATCTGTCAGCACTGCATTAACCCCTTCCTAACAATCACTACAACCCCTTACTTCAAACTCCCCCCACCCAGCCTCCCCACAATATTAACCCCTTACTACTCTAAACGATAAGGGTTTTTTTAAAAAAGAAATTTCAACAAGATTATCATGATGCTGCATAATATATTTGGCTCTTCCCTTTGAAAGTAATGAGAAAAGCATTTTTTGTGACTTGTTGATATGGGGTATTAGTTCATGTTTTATGGGAGGACTTGTTAGTTGTGATAGTACATACCAGTGCTGATGCAAACAACTGTGACAGGATTGAGATCTAACAGTGAATTGGGTAAAGTAAATGTAGAATATAGATAGTATTGCATATCTTTTTCAGCTACCTGGTCCATTATGCGATAAAATATTTGGTAATATTTTGGAGTATAATGTAGTAAATGTATTTAAATCATTGCATGATTCTGGAGTCGTAGGAAAGAGTGTTAGATTTTTTTTCTTTATTTTACTATTTAATGACAATACAAAGTGCTAAGACCATATTTGCCAGATCCATACTGTAGTTGGTGCACATTTGTATTTTTATTTAGTATTTTGATTATTCGTTGTGTTGCTCTAGTACTGTAACAGACCTGTCTTACTTGATAACACTCGCACTGCTGCATGTTTATACCATATTTCTGTCTTCATCGTGCAATTGATATGCTAATGTTCTGTTCCCGTACAGAAGAGCTTAGAAGGGGAGGGAGAAGCTGGATCTGTGTTAGCCAAGGATCAAAAGAACAACAAAAACAGAGAAATCCCCAGAGGTCCTAGCAGCAAGTTCTAAATAGGATCTGTGTGTGCTAGCGGGAATAAGAAGCTAACTGGCTTATATTTAAAGCATCTAACAGGCCAGCAGGCAGAGGCCGCACTGACGCCCACTGTATAGAGCTATGTGCAACAAGTATCATTCAGTTTCTTGTACATGCAACCTCCATATCCTCAAAAAGAGATTACTAGTCCTTACACCACATATATTGTGTTCTTAAATCCATTCTGTGTGGGAGACAGTGGAATAAAGGGGCATACGACTCATATGCTAAATCACTTGAAAGTGATGCAGCATAACTGTAAAAAGCTGACAAGATATCACATGAACATCTTTATGTAAAAAAGAAATATAGTTTAACCCAAAATTTCTTCAGCTCACAAGAATAGGTGCTTTGTGAATAGCTATCCTTCAGTTAATGTCCAGCTGCAAGACGGAAAAAACAACAGGCAATCAGGGCCGGACTGGGAAATCAGACCAGCCCTGGAAATTTGTATAGACTGGCCCAACCCCGCCCCTCCAACATAGCCATGCCCCCTCCAACATAGCCATACACCCTCCAAGCCAGCCAACTATGCTTTAGCTGGTTTTCCCTTCAACTCATATATATATAATAAAAAATACAAATAGTGTGAGCTAAGCAGGCAGTTTATACACAAATGAAATACTTGCAGACATACTTACACAGCATACACATACATGCAGACACACAAAATACACATGCATACATGCAGACACACTATATACACTTGCATACAGACACACACCACAACATACACATACATGCAGACACAAAACCTACACATACAAACCAACACACACCACATACACATACATGCAGGCACAAAACATACACATACAAACCGACACACACCACATACACAGACATGCAGGCACAAAACATACACAAACCACAGAGTATAGGATTTTTTTAATATGCTAATTAACATAGATGCATAGTCTAAAAATATCACTTTTAAAAGAAAATATGTATAATATTTAACACATATTTGATTGCTGTATCATATTTAGTAATATGTTAGTGCTCAAAACTATTTGCTTAGCCAGACAGTAGCTGGCTACAATATTGATTGGAGTAATAGATGGGGGTTACATACATCTTATTATCTCTGCAACATCTATCCATTTAGAAAATCCAGCAAACAATTCAGAGAACCTTTCTGGGGTTAAATAATAGCAACTACACTTTCTTTAAGAGGTTATAATTAAAATTTAATACAAAAAGGGTGCCAACCTTGTCAGGTGTTACTAGGCAGAGAGGTGGTTGCAATGTATGCTTTCACTTACTGAGACTACAAGCAAAGAGGGCCATGCAGGTACAATCTCTGACCTAAATGCATCATTAGGTGGCTAATTAAAATGCCTAGAAAAGCAAAACATTGACCTCTTTTGACACTGCGACTTGATGCCACATGTATGGGTCACTCACAGAGTTCCCCCCTTGCTTTGATGCTACAGCAGCAGCAGCCACCGCAGCCATACATCCCAGCTTCAGATTTCCCTGCACACTGACTGACAGCAGGGCCGCCATCAGGGGGTGACAGGGGTGACTACTGTCAGGGGCCCAACGAGCCAGGGGGGCCCCATGAGTCAAGTACTAAAAAAAAAAAAATTTTTTTTTTTTTTTTTTTTTTTAAATTTTGGTAGCCACCAGTGGGTACTATAGCAGAGTGCTAATTGAGCATGGGAAATGTTATTACAAGGAGTAAAGTATTAGCATTTGAGAGGATTTCTTAGTGTGCACTAAACCACTATGCGCAGTGTGAGACAGACTTGGCACTTTGTACAGTGTGTGCCTGAGTCAGACGGCAGATCACTTTCATTTGCAGAGGAGGTAGGACTTACTTAGCAAATGTTTTTTATTTCTTTGTGCAATTTTGGATTGTAACTTCAGTGTGGTAGTAGTTGTTTGGTGGGGCTAGGGGTCCATAAAAACATATTTTTTTTAGCAGCAGTGTATTTATGATTATTTAACAATGCTGTAGAAATTCGATATTTAAAACCATGCAGAAATGTTTCCTCCTCAATACACAAATGGTAGATGCCCTTTTGGCAGATATGCATTATATATATATATATATATTACATTCCAGTTTACTGCCCCTTTATGCAAGGACTTTCCAGATGCAAGGAGGCATTTTATCTAAGATTTTTACATCTGCATAAAATGTTATACTCTTAGATTAAGATTGCTCAGTGTTTGAAATGAGATAGGTTAACTTAAAACTGTTCAGTTTACACTACAGATGACTTAATTTTTAAATACATACCAGCAAGCCTAAATCCTGCATTTAACCAGATCTAATGGTATGAGTACCACAGCTTATGGTCCCACCAAGACCATATAGAGTACAGCATTTTCAAAATCCATAAGTACAGCTGACAGCTGGGAAACTTTGTACACTATATTTGAAGTGGTGCTCTTGGTTGGGGAAAATGGGGACAAAACAAACAAACATATGTCAACCTTTTAAAGGTACTTTTCTTCATCTATCCATCTACCCAGCTCATTAATGTACAATTTTGAATTCACAGAATTATTTTTGTTTGCACATTTACAAATATGATTCTTTAAAAAGTGATCTCTTAATTTCTGAATTTTTTTATCATGCATGTCACACACTATTGATTTAGGTGATGCAAGGTGCATACATGTTTCCTCCTGTGAGTGTTTCTGTGGGTGTCTGTGTTTATGTCTTTGTGCTTTGGTTTGTGTCTCTATGAGTGTGTATGTATTTTTTATCTGTGGGTCTCTTTGTGGGGGTGGGGGTGTATGTCTTTGAGCCTTTTCTGTGGGTGTCTCTGTGAGGGTGTGTGTATGTTTGTCTTTGTGTATTTTCTCTGGATGCCTCTGTGAGGGTGGGTGTGTATTTCTGTGTTTTCTGTGGATGTCTCTGTGAGGGTGTGTGTTTTATGTGGGTGTCTCTGTGAGGGTGTGTGTATGTCTTTGTGTGTTTTCTGTGGATGTCTCAGTGAGAGTGTGTGTATCTATGTCTTTCTGTGTTTTTTATGTGGTTGTCTCTCTGTGTGTGTATGTCTTTCTGTGTTTTCTGTGGGTGTCTCTGTGTGTGGGTGTATGTCTTTGTGTGTTTTCTGAGGCTGTCTCTGTTGGTGTTTCCTTGGGTGTATGTGCAAGTTTGAGTTTGTGTGTGTGTCCATTGTCTGTTCCTTTTTAGGACATTTTGACCTTACTACTAATTATTCACATCTTTCTACAGACTTTGAGACTAACAAGACCTTTCCGGAAGTAACCAATCCACCATTTAACCTTTAAATAATTTTTTAGGCAGTTCAGGGCCCTTCCTTTCAGCCACTGCATGCTGTTGTCATAATTTAGTTGTCATCTTCCTTTACAAAAAGATAATCAGAACTCCATATTTTGTTTTCTAAATCTCTTCTTTTTTTTTTTACAAAACTATAGTTTACCTCGTTACTTGTCAGGTCAATGTAAACAAGTGCTAAGTGTTTTTTTGGGTGTCTGTGTCTGAGTGTGTTTCTTTGCGTGTCTGCTAGAGTGTCTATATGTGAATCCTTATGTGTGAGTTTGTTTGTGTGTTTCAGTGTATGAGTGTGTCTGTGTGTGTGTATGTTACTACCTTTACAACATTTCCAAGTTTAAATAGACAATTAAGAATAAAGTGCATATACGTTTTAGTCACTTGGTCAAAAATTGCACATGTCAAAGGAGGGGGGGGGCCCTGATCAATGGATGAGTCAGGGGCCCCGAAATTCCTAGTGGCGGCCCTGACTGACAGACACTAAAAGTGCGTGTGTTTTTCTTTGACAGTAGTTAGTAACACTTGCTTTCCTTCTGATGACCTCATGACAGCATCCCAACTTTCTCACTCTAGACTGACGACAGCCGCCCGCAGACACAATCTTACTTGATCAGGAGTCAGAGCTGCACTGAAATAGCGCCAAAAACTTATGACTCAGTCAGACTAGCGCTACATGACAGGATCTGACTTACTTGACATGTAAGGGGTACTAATGGCAGCCTAACAGCCGCACTGATCAGGGCACAAAAAAATCAATCAACCGCCCACATCAAAAATGTGCTGCTCTCAGACAGTCTCTGCAGCAACTGAGCCAGTCCAGCTGAGCTGCCGGCCGGCGGCCCACCAGGATTTTTCCCGGTATCCCGGCTGCCCAACATGGCCCTGCAGGCAATCAGCATCAGCAGTGCTAACGTCATGCTTTGCTTTACTGTGGTCTCATGAGATTTCACAGAAATCTTCTGAGATTTCATAGTAAACTTCCTTAAACTGAGTAGGGAAATAACATGACTGTGCCTGCACTTGCTAGATGTATGCTCCCTTGCAAGCCCTGGGACTATGTAAGAGAGAAAAAGACAGAGGCGCACAGGGCCAAACTCAAGTGAAATATTTTATTACAAGTGAGATACACACATAAAAACAGACACTTACAAGATTCGTAAGTGCTACAAAGCACATCTGTTGAGCACTGTGTAAGTACAGCTGGTAGTCCTCCACACCAGGGTTAGATTGAAGTTTTCAGGCACGGTATCCGGAACCCCTGCACTGATGACCGTGGATAGGATTTTTAGACAGCTGGTCAGACGCTTGCTCCTGGATAGCCTAACGCGTTTCCCCCGATCAGCGGCCGGGCTTCTTCATGAGGCAGTGATAACAGCGTATGTGTTTGGAGTTGCGCCTTTTTTACTTAAAGGAGAGACAGCCAATCATCGTAAGGAGGTGTGTTACTTGGCCAATCCTGTTCGTAGGTGTGTCTCTTACTGCTCCACATACACATTTTCTGCTTTAGTGAGCCATAGTTTATATTTTATCTGGCGTTTTTACATAGAATTGTTATAAACCACACAATTACAAATAAATATGCAAAGAGGTACTTTGAAGATAATTAAATATTACATAAAAAATTACATAAAAGGTTTTTTTTATAAAAAATGTCATTCCGAATGCAAAAATAGCAAGATTATGCAAGTTTGACCGCTAATATATACAGATATTAGGTACTTAAATTATGGTTATATAGTTTGCGATCAAAGTTGAAACTAGATCCACATGATGATAGTAAATCCACATACTAATAAGTTTTCCCTAAGATGGTCGTTTATAGTTTGATTTAATAAAGGCATTCCTATTTCGCTTATGCTAGATTGCTACAAGAATTGAATACATTATTTAAAATTGATACATACTACATGCTAGATAAATAATTAAATAATGGTGATAATAATAAATAGTTTAAAGAATTTTTAATAATACAGAATTGCTAAACTAAGAACATAAAGTTTGTGTATTAAAAACCAGTAGATTTAATTTTTTGTAGAAAGTATAATCGTTAAAATTATATTAACATGGGACTTTTTAACCTATTATTTTATTTTTAAAACCTAGAATTCATTATAAAGAAGTGTATTTAAATATTTAAAAAACTTATTGGAAATGATTATTAGAATAAAAATATATGGCTTTCTTAATCTATTCTTGTATATCCACACTAAAAAAACAATATATACAAGACAAGTCTCTACTATGTTATAGTTGTAGATATAATGATTGGCTTAGCTAGTAATATCACTCATACACCATAAAAATTAATTATCTAAAAATAACTGGGTATTGGGATATAAAGTATAAAATATTTTGAAAATATATAATAGTAAGGGATATTAAAAAAGGGGGCCTCCAAAATTGTCATGATTCTGATATTAGTATACTACATAAATGCTGCTACATCTACAGGGAGTGCAGAATTATTAGGCAAATGAGTATTTTGACCACATCATCCTCTTTATGCATGTTGTCTTACTCTAAGCTGTATAGGCTCGAAAGCCTACTACCAATTAAGCATATTAGGTGATGTGCATCTCTGTAATGAGAAGGGGTGTGGTCTATTGACATCAACACCCTATATCAGGTGTGCATAATTATTAGGCAACTTCCTTTCCTTTGACAAAATGGGTCAAAAGAAGGACTTGACAGGCTCAGAAAAGTCAAAAATAGTGAGATATCTTGCAGAGGGATGCAGCACTCTTAAAATTGCAAAGCTTCTGAAGCGTGATCATCGAACAATCAAGCGTTTCATTCAAAATAGTCAACAGGGTCACAAGAAGCGTGTGGAAAAACCAAGGCGCAAAATAACTGCCCATGAACTGAGAAAAGTCAAGCGTGCAGCTGCCAAGATGCCACTTGCCACCAGTTTGGCCATATTTCAGAGCTGCAACATCACTGGAGTGCCCAAAATCACAAGGTGTGCAATACTCAGAGACATGGCCAAGGTAAGAAAGGCTGAAAGACGACCACCACTGAACAAGACACACAAGCTGAAACGTCAAGACTGGGCCAAGAAATATTTCAAGACTGATTTTTCTAAGGTTTTATGGACTGATGAAATGAGAGTGAGTCTTGATGGGCCAGATGGATGGGCCCGTGGCTGGATTGGTAAAGGGCAGAGAGCTCCAGTCCGACTCAGACGCCAGCAAGGTGGAGGTGGAGTACTGGTTTGGGCTGGTATCATCAAAGATGAGCTTGTGGGGCCTTTTCGGGTTGAGGATGGAGTCAAGCTCAACTCCCAGTCCTACTGCCAGTTTCTGGAAGACACCTTCTTCAAGCAGTGGTACAGGAAGAAGTCTGCATCCTTCAAGAAAAACTTGATTTTCATGCAGGACAATGCTCCATCACACGTCCAAGTACTCCACAGCGTGGCTGGCAAGAAAGGGTATAAAAGAAGAAAATCTAATGACATGGCCTCCTTGTTCACCTGATCTGAACCCCATTGAGAACCTGTGGTCCATCATCAAATGTGAGATTTACTAGGATGGAAAACAGTACACCTCTCTGAACAGTGTCTGGGAGGCTGTGGTTGCTGCTGCACGCAATGTTGATGGTGAACAGATCAAAACACTGACAGAATCCATGGATGGCAGGCTTTTGAGTGTCCTTGCAAAGAAAGGTGGCTATATTGGTCACTGATTTGTTTTTGTTTTGTTTTTGAATGTCAGAAATGTATATTTGTGAATGTTGAGATGTTATATTGGTTTCACTGGTAAAAATAAATAATTGAAATGGGTATATATTTGTTTTTTGTTAAGTTGCCTAATAATTATGTACAGTAATAGTCACCTGCACACACAGATATCCCCCTAAAATAGCTATAACTAAAAACAAACTAAAAACTACTTCCAAAACTATTCAGCTTTGATATTAATGCGTTTTTTGGGTTCATTGAGAACATGGTTGTTGTTCAATAATAAAATTAATCCTCAAAAATATAACTTGCCTAATAATTCTACACTCCCTGTATGTCTATATTAAGGCCTAATGGTTGCAGAGTTTTCAGTTTATAAATCCACTTAGTCTCTAGTTTTCTTAGTGTTAGTAGCCTGTTTGGTTTGGATGGAGGGATGTAATCTATAATTTGTATTTTAAGGGAACTGGGGTTATTACTGTGGTGTTCTAAAAAATGCTTTGGTACACTATGTGTTACCAGTTTTTCTTTAATATTGTAAACATGTTCATTTAACCTCCGTCTGGCTTTCCTTTTAGTTCGCCCAACATATAAAAGGCCACACCCACATTCTAATAGGTATACAATGTATGTTGAATCACAATTACTTCTGAAAGTGATATTGTGAGTTTCAGTTGATTCACTATTATGAAATGTAGGTGCTTTATTAATATGTACAATAGATAATAGATAGAATCCCGGCTGCTGATCGGGGGAAACGCGTTAGGCTATCCAGGAGCAAGCGTCTGACCAGCTGTCTAACAATCCTATCCACGGTCATCAGTGCAGGGTTTCCGGATACCGTACCTGAAAACTTCAATCTAACCCTGGTGTGGAGGACTAGCAGCTGTACTTACACAGTGCTCAACAGATGTGCTTTGTAGCACTTACGAATCTTGTAAGTGTCTGTTTTTATGTGTGTATCTCACTTGTAATAAAATATTTCACTTGAGTTTGGCCCTGTGCGCCTCTGTCTTTTTCTCTCTTACATGGTACTGCATTGGATCTGAGGATTGGATTACCCAGCTGATCACAGGCAGCACGGACACAGCCATTCAACAAATCCTTGTTAATTAAGGAAACTAGTAAAACGCCTTCCTTTTTCCTCAAATTTGGAATATAAAGAACAATACGATTGGATTGGACTCAGTCAGAACATTTTGATTGGATTGGACTCAGTCAGTAATTTAAAGGTACAACACACCATTTAAAGGGATAGTACTAATAGGCAGAAAACTAAGAGTTACTTAATATCAATTTGTTTCTCTATTGTAACTGCCTTTATCCCTGCATTCTGTTCTGTCATTTTCTGTTATACCTTGTAACTATTATTGGTAAGACACATATCTGTATGTATACTGATGTGATAACATACAAATAAGGATATAGACCTAAATTAAGATTATCTATTAGTCATATATTTTTTAGCGCAATTTATTCTGTTCGTAATTTTTAAGCCCTGGGACTAGCATCCTGATTGGCTGCTTAAAGTCTCTTTACAATGGGATGTGTCTACTGAGGAACTTTTGAGGTAATATATCTTCCTTTTTTACATAGAGATGTTCAGGTGATATTTTCTAGTTAGCTTTTTACAGTTATGCTATATCCCTTTCAAGTACTTCAATATTTGGGTATCATGTCCCTTTAAGTGTAGAAAGTTGTTGGAGTGCAGCTGTTTTATGGTGCCACTGGTTGCCCACAATGCTATTTAGTCTATATGTGGAAGGGCAACATCAACTCAGCAAAGTGGTCATTCGTTTCAATTTGTTCTAAAATCATAGCACTTTATTATTGTATAAAACCAGTGAAGACAAAATTATGCTAATTTAACACAGTGGATAAGGTAATGAGCAAAGTTATTACTGCCATTTTATGAGAAGACAATCTACTGTTGTGATATTAAAGAAAATTAAAAGAGTGCATGTAGATGATTTATGTTGTGTAGCTCTGCAGCAGGTAAGGTTTTATATTAGTCTAGAAAACAGGATATTCAGAAATTCACTGACTGAAGTATCACAGACAAATAGCTACTGATCAACACATACACAAGCATAAGCCACTCAAAAACAAACATAAAGTGACTATTGCAGCTCAGTCAAGCTACCATTGGCCAGAAAAGCATGCACGAGCAGACACTGCTTTAGAATGAAGAATCAAAAATAAAAAAGAAAGTGTTATGGGCCAGATTACAAGTGGTACACTAATGTATTTTCTTGCTTGCACGCCGAAAGTAAACTTTTAATGTGGGCGGGTTAGCACGTGTATTACAAGTTGAAAGTAAAATGTAAGAGTGCCAGCAAAAGTCAGATTTGCGCTAACTTCAGGACTTTAGATATCGCAACCGCGTTAAATTCTTCTCCCCACTTCAATGGAGCGTGCTGAAGGTCTGAGACCTTCGATTAGTTAGGGCCCATTTACCCACTGCATGCAAAACTGGATCCAGCTGACTGAGCAGAGGAATCCTCACTGGGTCAAAGGTCAGAAAGGTGGTGACAGCAAGTATTGTTGAATGCTTAGAGCATGACAAGACACATAGGGGTCCTAATCATCCACTGCGCCCTGCCCCATCTCCAGCTGTCTAAACTTTTGTCCTGCCACTGGATACAAATAGGATCTGGGAAGAGGGAGTGAGGCTGACACTACACAACTTTCCCTCACTTTAAAACAATTGAAGTGCACGTTTCAACAACATATCAAGTCCTTTGGCAATGGGCGATCGACAAAGGACTAGGATCTGTTGCCGCGGACTAGCACACAGGCAGCTCAGGCACAATGGTCATTCCTCACTGATCGAAGCAGCAGTGGAGCTCAGCATCTTCGTAAGTGACTGAGCAGCTCTATGCAGGATTGCACTGCTCCCCTCCGTAATACGAGGAGGGAACTTGAAAATGTGTCCTAAACATTTCCTGCTTCTCCTCACCCTGGTCAGAATACCACAGCTGGCTGGGATCCAACAAAAAGTGGTCAAACAAAAAATAAAACTAAGAGTGACACCAATTGTCATTGGCACATGGAATGTGCACACCTTACTGGATAACATCACACCAGACAGACTGGAGAGAAGAACATAACTTATCACCAGAAAGCTTGCATGTTACAACATTTACATTGCACCCCTTAGTGAAACATGGCTTGCTTATGAAGGACAGCTGTCTGAGTCTGGTTCTTCTGGAGTGGGCACAGAAGTGATGAGCACCACAAATCTGGAGTTGGCTTTGCCATCAAGAATCATCTTGTTCAGAAACTTGCTAGTCTCCCCAAGGGTGTGAATGACCGAATCGGGATAGAAGGATAAATTCTATGAAGAACTAGATGTCCTGCTATCATCAGTGCACCTCACAGACAAGCTGATTCTACTTGGTGATTTTAACACAAGAGATGGATGCAAGGGTTACAAAAGCTATGTGCGGCGTTGACTGTTGGCCAGATCACAGACTTATAGGGGCCAATTTAACATGCTGCGAATGCAGCAGTTTCTGTGCCAGCCATGAGGCTCGCCAGAAACATAAGTTAAGGAGCAGCGGTCTTAAGACAGCAATCATCCCGATCAGATACGAGGGTTGTAGGTTCGATCCCTGGCCAGGTCCACTCAGCTTTTCATCCTTCCAAGGTTGATAAAATGAGCAGTGCCTCGAGACCTTTACAGGTGATTAGCCATGCTTTACAAGTACCCAATACATACATTTATACATTAACTTTACAACCTCAGAAATATTGGAAAATTGGTAAAAACAACATACCCACTCTTTTCCTCCAGGGGGTAGGATATCAATGACTTGCTCAACAACAATCAGCTCTGCAATCTCTGTTGCTGACCTGGTCTCTGGTTTCAGCCACCTTCAACATAAATCCCTCAGAACTTGGTCCACAACTTGGAGAGGAGACCCTGGCAGACATTTTTCTTGGTGGAACCTTTATCTATAGGTGCTCTCAGAGAGTCCTAGATGGTCCAGTATGGCTGCACGCATCATAATTCACTGCATCTTCATCTCCCAAAGCTCTGTAGGCAGCTTGGGCTTCTCCAGTGATATGTGGGGCCAGCTGTATTGCCCACTGTTCTTTGGACCTTTTCACCACTCTTTCAAAAGTAGTTAGAAAGGCTTCTAGCTCATCCTCCAGTCTCATTTTTGATAATTTTATATTGTATTAAAGATTACCAGTACCAGAAGGAGTGGGGTCACTTGCTGCATGTGATACTCTGGAGGTGATCTGCTGCATAACCTGCTGCTGGACTGTTAGCTTCTGTTCCAGTTGCTGCTTTTGTTTGCTGTTTGAATTCCTGCTGCTGCTGTTGTTGGGCCTGGCTTTAAAGCGAAGGTCAAGTCCGGGTGCCTCGCTCACGCCGTTAAGCTCTTTATTTGAAATGAACTTGACTTCTTCATCATTTTGACCATATTTTATTTATCAGAGTTTTTTTTTCCTTTTATTTGTTCCCCGTTATACTGTACTTGTCTGCCCGCCATCTTAGATAACTTGATTGACATATATCTAAGATGTAATGCTCCAATCTCTGTTCCCCCCCCCCCCCGGGGCGTTCAGCCCCTTTTTCACAATGTCACTTCTAAGTATTGCGCATGCGTAACTTCATGAGGAGCGTCATGTCTCTGAGGCTCGTTCATGATCGATACATCACAACAACAATAACGATCGCGTGCAAGTAAGTAACAAGAAGCTGCCAATATTCAGGTGCACATACGCATGCACAGTTCTTTTACCTTATGTTGTGCACATGCTTTTAGACGGACGTAGAAAGCGTGTGTGACCACTCGCTACGCCACTAATACAGAATAAGGAAGTGTTGGAGGGGAGGAGTCCCAATGAAAACGGGTAGTATTTTTATATTTAATTTTTAAAAGAAAGGAAGATGCAAATAAAAAAAAAAGTTAGCGACTAGGATGCTTATAAGATATTTAATAAACTTCAGTAGGAAAGTAGACGAAAATTGACCTTCTCTTTAAGCCAACCATTTTAACATTCGTTCAGCTTCTATTATGATTTCTCTGTGTCACTGCCTCTGCTCCCTTTGGCACTGGTTGAATCCCACCGTTTATTTCAGAAGGACAGGACTAAGTTTTAAGTAAATCAAAAATCCTTTTATTTGTAATTTTCCACAAAACAAGTACTCTTTCACTCAGAGTCCTAAACAATGCAATACATTAAGACAATATTTATAAACTTTAACATAAACTAACAAGTATAATACTTAGTGTCCGACAGTTAAAGACTTTTTTTTCTTACCAGGTAGCTTATAGCTCTCAGCCATATGTCCTGCAGGTTCAGTATCTCTCCCCTGTCTGTGGTAACATGAGAGAATGACTGCTGGCTTAAGTAGTTTTAACTAACATCAGACACCTGTATACCTTTAGGACTGCAATATCTGCACTGTTTACAGACCCTCTCAGCATCTTGCCTATAGAAAGGATACTCTTTAACCCTTTCAGAGTCATCCAGGTAAACTCCATTACAGACCCATAATATCTGGGTCTTTTTTGGAGACCTTTAAATAATGCTTTTACTTGTATACTTGTATGTTTGTTATGCCCAAGGAAACAGCCTTGTTTTGAGCTGAGAAATGTGTTGTAATAAAAATATTTATTATTTTACTATTGCCTCTAAATCCTGGTGTGTACTCACCAGTAGAACAGAAGAAAATTTGTTATCTTTGAGGATACCTTCTATCTCCAGGTGCGTGGAACAGCCATGGAGGTCAAATTTGTGCCCTCATATGCAAATCTCTACATGGGATTCTGGGAGCTGTTGCACATATCTGGAGAGGGAAATCCTTTTCAATCTAATATTTTTATGGTATATTTATTTATGATTTACCTTTGGTCTGGGATAATAAAAATAAAAGATCTGGAAATCTTTAATGAATAAGTAAATCAGAATGACTTAAGTTGATGGTAGAATTATACAGAAAAGCCACTGCTGGCAATACTATACTCCACTTTAAATCCTGTCATCCTAAACATTTATTGGAATACATACCTAGAGATCAATTTATCAGAACAAAGAGAAACTGCACCTCAGATGTATTGTACAAAGTAGGGGTTACAGTAGGGATGGGCAAATGTTTCGCAACATTCGAAAAATGAAACAAATTTTTACACGTTCGTTTCGAATTTTGTTTGTACAACATTCTAATATTCATTTAATATAATAGTATTTCTAATGCTTTC
Source organism: Bombina bombina (assembly GCF_027579735.1). Classification (NCBI taxonomy): domain Eukaryota; kingdom Metazoa; phylum Chordata; class Amphibia; order Anura; family Bombinatoridae; genus Bombina; species Bombina bombina. The sequence continues at coordinate 571,737,045 of NC_069499.1, forward strand.
TTTAAATGTAATATTTGATTCGAATTTTCTAATAATTTGATTTGAATTATGCAATATTTGAACTCGAAAAATTTTAATTGATATATTTGTAATATTAATTCTAATGCTCTCTTTAAATGTAATATTTGAATTCTGCAATATTCAAATTTGAAAAATTTGAATTGATATATTTGTATTTATTATGTATCAATTTACTAAATTCCCTACCACATGAGCTATTGAACTTCTGAATAGTATTTTTAAATAGAATATTACATTCGAAATTTTGAATGTGGACATTCAATCTAATTGTAAACATTCAAATTTGAAAGTGACATTCAAAAACTGTAAATAACATTCGATTATAGAATTTTTAAGAATATTCTTTTTTATCAACATTCGATTATGTAAATCGAATTTTGACAATAACATTCGTTCTAACATTCGATTTTGAATATAAACACATTTGCCCATCCATAGGTTACAGTAATTCTTTATTAGAATGTAGCTGTGGATGATATTACTAGGCACAGCCTATTACAATATAGCAAAAGGAAACCTAATAGACAAAAGGCCATACTTTGTTGCAACATACAGCAGAGATTAATTCCAAATTTGCTTCCAAATATCTTCCAAATTTACTTCCAAATATCTAGGAGAACAGTTTGCTTTAAGTGTAGCAAAACGAGATGCAAAGCTTGCTCCATATAAATCAGGGTGACTCCTTTAAATGATAAGTCACAAGACAGGAATATGAAATCAAATACATCAAGTGTAATACTACTCATGTTATTTATTTGTTTACATGTCAGGGATGTTTTGCCCAGTACGTGGGAAGGACAAAACAGGCACTCAGAGACAGGGTACTAGAACATGTTAGGATCAAGTGAGTGTCCAGATTAAAAAACTCCCATAGCCGGGCATTTCAGACATCACGACAACTCTAATGCAGGTTTATTAAAAGCGCAAAGCATAGATTTCATTAAGAGACATAAAAGAAGTGGTGATAGGGAAAGAAAATTGGACAGGCAGGAGGTATTCTGGATATTGCAGTTGCATGCTAGGTCTCCTCAAGGTTTAAAATCTGACATGGATGTCATTCTGTTTATTTAAAATTAGAATACAGTACTAGCATACAAATATGTAGAGAAATCACAATTTAAGCAATAATGATTTTGCAAGTTTGTTAAAAGAAATACCTTGTATTGATTATGTTACATATGCAAAACATGTAGTTTCCTTCAGTATTGGTCCATATCCAGCTTTCTTAAATTAATTAGCAGCTGTGTACTGATTGCTTACAAGTGTATCAGAGGTGCAATAATTGAGAGAGCCGTTAGCCAGTGAACAAGGGTACAGATTAGCCTGAAACTCGTATGGAAGGTTCCTCTGTGTAATAAAATGCTGGATTATCTCTTTTTGTGATTTTATAATATTAAGGGTGCTCATTTGTCTTTTAAACATATTGGAACTTTTGGCATAAGAACAGAAGAGTAGCTTTTTTATCAGAGCTCAGCTAGCTGGTTGCTGTGAAGACCAGCCTGTCAATTTGCACTGTGTAATTGGTGCCAACTCAGATTGTGAGTGTTATTACTATACCTTACAATATTGTCATATATATAACATGCCTGGTCAGCTGCCTGTCCAGTACAATATATTTAACTGCTTGACAACAGTGGATGTACCTTGTATGTCGGCTGATGTTTTTGTTTAAAGGGGTTTGATGCATGTTGTAATAGTCTGAGACCTGTGGCTTTTATAGTGCCAAAAAACATTAAGTACAGGGTACACCCGTTTTGTTAAGGGGTTAAAAAAGTTGGTCAGAACAAGGCTAAGGGGAGCGGCAGGCACTACACCAAGACCCATAGTTTAAAAAAAACACATTTTATTAAATCATCTTAAACGGCAGACAGACATAGCAGGAACGGTGGACAGACAGACTGACGTGTTTCGTGCTCCCTACAGGTGCTTACTCATAGTCTCCCCTTAGCCTTGTTCTGATTTCTACGGACTTATCCACCACTTAGGCTACAGCACTCCGGGTCTCAGAGGATCTATGTGTTCCTGATGCTTGGGATTGGCTTCTGGGTTGCCTCGCTGCACGCCGTGAGCTGCGGTTACTTTCAATGCCCGTTAAAAAACGAATCACTTAAAGGGACATGAAACTCAAATGCTTTCTTTCATCATTCAGATAGAGCATACATTTTTTTAAAAAAGTCTCCAAATTACTTTGATTATCAAATTGACATTGTTTTTATGGTATTCTTTGTTTAAGAGAGTACCTAGGTAGGTAGCGTGCACGTCTGGAGAACAATATGGCAGCAGTTTTGCAAGAATGATTTTAAGCACTAAATTGCAGAATTGTTTGCCCAATATATAACATTATTAAAACATTTTTGTAAAAATGCAGAAATAGAGTGCTCCAGGCACATGCACTGTCCTGAGCCTACCAACCTCTGCTTTTTAAGAAAGGTTATCAAGAGAACAAAGTAAATTTGATAATAGAATTAAATTGGAAAAGTTTTCTTTTTAATTTGTACACACTATGAGAATCATGAAAGAAAAATGTTGGTTTTCATGACCCTTTAACTTATGTGCTTATATGGCTGACAGGGAGTTCTGATGTGGGCATATACAGTAGTTAAAAGGGTTTTCAGGATCATTGGTCTGGTCTGAAGTCTGACACGACTATATAACTGACAGGAGCTACAGAAAACTGGGCCTGATTTGTGGACAAATCTGGGCATATGGCTGACAGGAGCTGCAGAGCTACAACTAAAGAGCTCCTAACTGTCCAGATTTGTGTGGGATAGTCCAGTATTCTAAGATCTGTCCTACTGTTCTGTTGAGTTAGCAATATGTCTCGAATTGTAATATTTTCCTTTAGCCCTTCCCACAGACCAACTGGACCCACTCAAGGAAAGCCCAGACACAACCACAATCCAGCCCACTATTCACCCTAGACTCTGCCCACAGAATATCAGAAGGCCCTACTCATCTTCCAGGAGAGCCAACCACAAATGTTGGGAGGTATACAACTATGATATAAGGTCTGATTATGATCCCATCTTCTGTTTCTATCAATTCACTGTTGATCATCCAGTATTTTTTGGATGACAGCTGGTAACCCTCGTGTTTATATTTTTGATTATTTAATTTTAAAATCATACTGGCATGTATAAGTGTATAAGTGTAGAGGCTGTTGTGGGCAGCACTTTCTGTAAGGCCCTGTATTTTCACAGAGGCAGATCTTGTGGTTATTATTAGGTAACTTCCCTTTCTTTGTGTCTATCATGATGACCAAAAATTGCTGTGTCTGACAAGAAATGTTCAATACCATCTCACCAGTCTGGCAATGTTCAAGTCAGGTTAAATTTATTTAAATAATTGGGCTTCACATCACTGTACAGCTAATACACAATGTGGTTTCTATAGGACAGTATAGGCCTCGCTACCTTAGGACATTATGAAAACTTTGCTAATGAATTTCAATGTCAGCAGCGTCATATTTTCAAAAGTTGTTAAAGGGACACTGAACCCAAATTTCTTCTTTCGTGATTTAGATAGAGCATGCAATTTTAAGCAACTTTCTAATTTACTCCTATTATCATTTTTTCTTTGTTCTCTTGCTATCTTTATTTGAAAAAGAAGGCATCTAATCTCTTTTTTTTTGGTTCATGACTCTGGACAGCACTTTTTATTGGTGAATTAATTTATCCACCAATCAGCAAGAACAACCCAGGTTGTTCACCAAAAATGGGCCGGTATCTAAACTTACATTCTTGCAATTCAAATAAAGATACCAAGAGAATGAAGAAAATTTTATAATAGGAGTAAATTAGAACATTGCTTAAAATGTCATGCTCTATCTGAATCACAAAAGAAAACATTTGGATTCAGTGTCCCTTTAACTTATGATATAATGTGTTTTCTACATCTAAAATAGATTATGATTTGCTTTTTCAATCAAATAATCTATATGCAAACTTAATAGCAAAGTAATTTGTGTCTAGTTTTTGTGAAAATGTTAATGTTAGCGTATATTGCTTTGAACATTATAACATACCTAGAAAACTTCATCATTATAATAAAAGTTACACCCATTAAATGCATATGGAATGTCTATATTGTCATATTGTGTTGCAATAAGCAGAATTAATGTGCTAAGTAGGGATGGGCGAATGTTTTGCAACATTTAAAAAATGAAACAAATTTAACACATTCGTTGTTTCGTTTTGAATTTCGAATGCTTGTACAACATTTGTTTAATGTAATAGTATTTCTAATGCTTTCTTTAAATGTAATATTCGATTCAAATTCTTCTAGCAATTCAATTTGAATTATGCAATCACCTGATACTTCCACGATTGAAGAGTGCAAAACTGGAAAAATAAAGAAAGCCCCAGATGGTGTAATATCATTTACACATCGATTTATTTATACAGAATAAGGGTACTCACAAACAATCGGCTAGATTATGAGTTTTGCGTTATGAGGGGTGCGGTGCTAACTTACACGTTATTGTCACCGCTCACTTCCCTACAGCGCTGGTATTACAGGTTTATAAAAACCCGGCGTTATTAGGCAAAAAGTGAGCGTAGACCAAAATTGAGCTCCATACCGCACTCCAATACCAGTGCTGCTGAAAGCTGCGGTGAGCTGGTTTTACGTGCTCGTGCACGATTTCCCCATAGACATCAATGGGGAGAGCCAGCTGAAAAAAAGTCTAACACCTGCAAAAAAGCAGAGTAAAGCACCGTAACGCAGCCCCATTGATTCCTATGGGGAAACAAAATTTATGTTTACACCTAACACCCTAACATGAACCCCGAGTCTAAACACCCCTAATCTTACGCTTATTAACCCCTAATCTGCCACCCCGACATCACCGACACCTACATTATACTTATTAACCCCTAATCTGCCGCTCCGGACATCGCCACCACTATAATAAACATATTAACCCCTAAACCGCCACACTCCTGCATCACAAACACTAGTTAAATATAATTAACCCCTAATCTACCGTCCCTAGCATCACCACCACCTACCTACATTTATTAACCCTTAATCTACTGCCCCCAACATCGCCGCCACTATACTACATTTATTAACCCCTAAATATAAGTCTAACCCTAACCCTAACACCCCCTAACTTGAATATAATTAAAATAAATCTAAATAAAACCTACTATCATTACCTAAATAATTTCTATTTAAAACTAAATACCTATAAATTAAACCCTAAGCTAGCTACAATATAATTAATAGTTACATTGTAGCAAGCTTAGGGTTTATTTTTATTTTACAGGCAAATTTGTATTTATTTTAACTAGGTAGAATAGTTACTAAATAGTTATTAACTATTTACTAACTACCTAGCTAAAATAAATACAAATTTACCTGTAAAATAAAACCTAACCTGAGTTACACTAACACCTAACCTTACACTACAATTAAATAAATTATCTAAATAAAATAAAATTACCTAAATTACAAAACAAAACAAAACACTAAATTACACAAAATAAAAAAGATGTTATTAGATATTTAAACTAATTACACCTAATCTAATAGCCCTATCAAAATAAAAAAGCCCCCCCAAAATAAAAAAAAACCCTAGTCTAAACTAAACTACCAATAGCTCTTGAAAGGGCATTTTGCGGGGCATTGCCCCAAAGAAATCAGCTCTTTTACCTGTAAAAAAAAAATACAAACACCCCCAACAGTAAAATCCACCACCCACACAACCAACCCCCCAAATAAAATCCTACTAAAAAAACCTAAGCTCCCCATTGCCCTGAAAAGGGCATTTGGATGGGCATTGCTCTTAAAAGAGCATTTAGCTCTTTTTCAAGTGCCTGTTTTTTTAGTAATGCCGCACAAAAGGTGCTTTTAAGGGCTATTGGTAGTTTAGTTTAGGCTATGTTTATTTTTTATTTTTGGGGGGCTTTTGTATTTTGATAGGGCTATTAGATTAGGTGTAATTAGTTTAAATATCTGATAATGTCTTTTTTTTTTATTTTGTGTAATTTAGTGGGGGTTTTTTGTAATTTAGGTAATTTTATTTAGGTAATTTATTTAATTGTAGTGTAAGGTTAGGTGTTAGTGTAACTCAAGTTAGGTTTTATTTTACAGGAAAATTTGTATTTATTTTAGCTAGGTAGTTAGTAAATAGTTAATAACTATTTAGTAACTATTCTACTTAGTTAAAATAAATACAAACTTGCCTGTAAAATAAAAATAAAACCTAAGATAGATGCAAAGTAACTATTAGTTATACTGTAGCTAGCTTAGGGTTTATTTTGTAAGTATTTAGTTTTAAATAGGAATTATTTAGGTAATGATAGTAAGTTTTATTTAGATTTATTGTAATTATATTTAAGTTAGGGGGTGTTAGGGTTAGGGTTAGACTTGGGGGTGGCAGATTAGGGGTTAATAACTGTAATGTAGGTTGCGGCGATGTTAGGGAAAGCAGATTAGGGGTTAATAATATTTAACTAGTGTTTGCGATACGGGAGTGCAGCGGTTTAGGGGTTAATATGTTTATTATAGTGGAGGCGATGTCGGGAGCGGCAGATTAGGGGTTAATCATTTTCTTTTAGTGTTTGCGATGTGGGAGGGCCTCAGTTTAGGGGTTAATAGGTTGTTTATGGGTGTTAGTGTACTTTTTAACACTTTTGTTATGACTGTTTCATGCTACAGTTTTGTAGCGCAAGGCTCATAACTACTGATTTTAGATTGCATTACAAATCGGCTGTACCGCTCACTTTTTGGCCTCCCAGAAAAAGCTTGTAATATTGGCGCTATGGAAGTCCTGTTGAAAAAAGACTTTACGCAAATTGCGTAAATTAATTTGCGTTACGGCCAAAACAGTGTGCGGTACAGCTTTTTTGACAAGATTCGTAATAGCAGCGGTAGTGAAAAAGCAGCGTTATAACCCATAACGCTGCTTTTTCACTCTCAACACAAAACTCGTAATCTAGCCGTATGATAGTTAAAAATGCACATAAAGGTTTCTTTAGAGCTCCTTGTGTAATGCAGACTCCTACTCGACTGATCTTACAAGTCGGCGTGTGACGTCACCACCTGACACAATTCGGCTCACTGGACCTAGTAGTCTGTAATTCCAAGGGCTCCTGCACACTGCCCCTAGGGTGGACTAATAGGTCCGGTGAGCCGATTCATGTTGAGTGGTGACATCACATGCCGACTTAGATCAGTCGAGGAGGACTCAGAGCAGTCTGCATTACACAAGGAGCTCTAAAGAAACCATTATGTGCATTTTTAACTATCATTGTTTGTGAGTACCCTTATTCTGTATGAATAAATCGATGTGTAAATTATATTACACCATCTGGGGCTTTCTTTGTTTTTCCAGTTTTGCGCTTGTGGAAGTATCAGGTGTTTGTAAAAGCTGCAAGACAAGCAGTGTTTTGGAGGAGCTGCATCTGTGGAGTTGACAATTGAAAGGCTTCTCTTAAAAGGAAACATTTGTTTCTCTTTTTCTGTTGACTACATAATTTCCAATCTCCTTTCTACAGAGGATATAAAGTAAGACTGTAAAGTTGTATTGTGTAGGAATTGCGATAACAGTTGTTTTCAAATGTTTGAATTATGCAATATTCAAATGAAAAAAATTGAATTTATATATTTGTAATAGTATTTCTAATGCTTTCTTTGAATGTTATATTCAAATGATGCATTTTCAAAACAGAAACCTTCGAATTGATATATTTGTATCCATTTACTAAATTCCCTACCGCATGAATTATTGATCTTCTGAATAGTATTTGCTAAATCGAATGTCACATTTGAAATTTCGAATGTGGACATTCAATCTAATTATGAACATTCAAAATCAAAAGTGACATTCGAAAACTGTAAAGAATATTTGTTCTTATCAACATTTGATTATGTAAATAGAATTTCTACAATAACATTTGTTCTAACATTCGATTTAGAATATTAACACATTCGGCCATTCCTAGTGCTAAGTTTAAGATCAACTAAGATATATGGCTTCAGTTATTATTGTTATCCGTAGCGAAACTGGCAATAAGAAAAAAAACTGATAAGGACAATAGCCGTTGTTCACCTCTAAAGATTACATTGCAATTGTTATAATTAATGCCTTTGTAGATTGTGTAATGAAAATAAATATTTACAGCCTAGATTACAAGTGGGGTGTAAAAATATTAGCACTTCTATGTGCTTACACCCCTCAAGTTAAATCAATAGAGCATTTATTTTTTTCACATATATTACAAGTTCAAAGTAATATATTAGCGCTTGAGCGAACATCTATTGCACAGCTGAAGGTGCACTAATCAAAAGGTCAAATAGTGGACACTTCAATACATTTTTTTCTAACTTCTTTTTACTGAGGAAACATAAAAATACAACATGAAAGAATGAGTACAGTCTAGATCACATATTAGCTTGTGAGAGAATCTATGATGTATTACATCAATTGCAGAAAACTAACATTGAGTGAGTAGCAGCAAGAACAAATAACATTACATAGTTATTTAGCATCAATTTGGGGATATAATATACTCAAAAAGAAATGTATAGTTACCTAGCACTCTCATAGTCAGTGCAGGGCCGGTGCTGCAATAGAGGCAGACTAGTCAACTGCCTAAGGGCGCACCTGCAGGGGCACACAAATTTAGTGCATGACATAATTTTTTGTTTTAATGTATTTATTTACTTTTTTGCTGGATAACTTGGGCTTTATAGTAGGGCCCATATGTGGTGACATAATAATGGCAGGTGACTACGCTCCCCGACATCGACGCCATTATAATAAACCTATTAACCCCTAAACCGCCGCCCTCCCGCATCGCAAACACTACTTGAATATTATTAACCCCTAATCTGCCGTCTGCCCACACCGCCGCTATAATAAACCTATTAACCACTAAACCGCAAGCCCCCCACAACGAAATATACTAAATTAAACTATTAACCCCTAAACCTCTGGCCACATCACTACATAAATATATTAACCCCTAAACCTAACCCTAACGTAACCCTAAGCATAAGTCTAACCCTAACACTCCCTAACTTAAATATAATTAAAATAAATCTAAATAAACCTTACAATTATTACCTAAATAATTCCTATTTAAAACTAAATACAGTACATACTTACCTGTAAAAAAAACCTAAGTGAGCTGCAATATAACTAATAGTTATATTGTAGCTATCTTAGGTTTTATTTTTACTTCACAGGTAAGTTTGTATTTATTTTAACTAGGTAGACTAGTTAGTAAATAGTTATTAACTATTTACTAACTACATAGTTAAAATAAATACAAATTTACCTGTAAAATAAAACCTAACCTGCCTTACAATAAAACCTAACATTACAATCAAATCAAATAAATTAAATTAATCAAAAAAAATATCTAAATTACAAAAAACAAAACACTAAATTACACAAAATAAAAACAAAATTATCAAAAAAACAACAACGAATTACTCCTAATCTAATAGCCCTATCAAAATAAAAAAGCCCCCCAAAATAATAAAACCCCTAGCCTACACTAACCTGCCAATAACCCTTAAAAGAGCCTTTTGCGGGGCATTGCCCCAAAAATAACATCTTTTTCCTGGCAATAAAAATGACAAACAGTAAAACCCACCACCCACCCAACCAAACCCCCCAAAGAAAACTCTGTCTAAATAAACCTAAATAAACCTAAGCTAACCATTGCCCTGAAAAAGGGCATTTGGATGGGCATTGCCCTTAAAAGGGCATTTAGCTCTTTTACGGTGCCCAAACCCTAAGCTAAAAATAAAACCCACCCAATAAACCCTTAAAAAAAACCTAACACTAACCCCCCACTTACAGTTTTTTGAAGACCAGACATCCATTCTCATCCAGCCGGCGAAGTCCTCATCTAAGCAAGCAGAAGTCCTCATCGAAGCTGGCAGAAGTCCTCATCCAAGCGGGCAGTAATTCTTTTTTATTTTTTTTGATAATTTCGTTTTTTATTTTGTGTAATTTAGGTTTTTTTTGTTGTTGTAATTTAGATAATTGTATTTGATTAATTTATTTGATTTGATTGTAATGTTAGCTTTATTGTAAGGCAGGTTAGGTTTTATTTTACAGATAAATGTGTATTTATTTTAACTAGGTAGTTAGTAAATAGTTAATAACTATTTACTAACTAGTCTACCTAATTAAAATAAATACAAACTTACCTGTGAAATAAAAATAAAACCTAAGATAGCTACAATATAACTATTAGTTATTTTGTAGCTAGCTTAGTTGTTTTTTACAGGTATGTATTTATTTTTAAATAGGAATTATTTAGGTAACAATTGTAAGGTTTATTTAGATTTATTTTAATTATATTTAAGTTAGGGGGAGGGTTATGGTTAGACTTATGCTTAGGGTTACGTTAGGTTTAGGTTTGGGGTTAATATATGTATGTAGTGTTAGTGATGTAGGAGGACAGAGGTTTAGGGGTTAATAACTTTAGTATAGTGGCGGCGACATTGGGGGCAGCAGATTAGGGGTTAATAAGTGTAGGTAGGTGGCGGTGATGTTAGGGGCGGCAGATTAGGGGTTAATAACTGTAATGTAGGTTGTGGCGATGTTAGGGGCAGCAGATTAGGGGTTAATAACTGTAATGTAGGTGGCGCAATGATAGGGGCGGCAGATTAGGGGTTAATAACTGTAATGTAGGTGGCAGCGATGTTAGGGGCGGCAGATTAGGGGTTAATAACTAATGTAGGTGGCGGCGATGTTAGGGGCAGCAGATTAGGGGTGTTTAGACGTGGTTTTTATGTTAGGGTGTTAGGTTTAAACATAACTTTTTCTTTCCCTATAGACATCAATGGGGCTGCGTTACGGAGCTTTTGTTTCCGCGATCGCAGGTGTTAAGCTTTTTTTTTGCCAGCTCTCCCCATTGATGTCTATGAGGAAATCGTGCATGAGCATGTCAAAGCAGCGCTTGTATTTCAGTGCAGTGAGGAGCTCAACGCAACCATATCGCCCGCACAAGCCTGATTTAACAAACTTGTAATAGCAGCGCTATAGGGAGGTGAATTAACGCCCCTTTTGTGGCGGTCATTCATTTCCCTATAGCGCTCAAATCTAGCTGTTAATAAACTATAAACCCTTAAACCACCAGACCCCCATATTGCAAAGTAATTAACATCTAAACACCCTAACCTAACAACACCAATACTGGGATGAAGAAAGAAGGTGGACTGCTGCTGCTGATGGAAGAAGATGAAGATGGATGAAGATAGAGCGCCGCCAGTGTGAAGATGGAGCACTGCCCATCATCATTGTTGAGTACCAATTTTGGAGTTAGACTTAGGTTTTTTATAATTTTTGGGTTGGGTTTATTTTTTTAGATTAGTTTTTTTATTTTATTTAGGCAGCAAAAGAGCTGAATGCTTTTTTAAGGGCAATGCCCATCCAAATGCCCTTTTTTCGGGCAATGGGTAGTTTAGGATTTCTTTAGGTAGGTTTCTTTTGTTTTGGGGGGTGAGGGACTGTAATGTTAGGTGGTTCTTGTTTTGTTTAAGAAAAAGAGCTGTTTGCTTTGGGGCAATGCTCTATTAAAGGTCCTTTTAAGGACTATTGGTTGTTTATTTTTAGAAAATGGCTTTTTTATTTTGGAGTGTTTTTTTAAGGGGTATTAGAATAGGAATAATTTTTTGTATTTTTAGTAATTTTGTTTGTTAGTTTTTGTAATGGTATGGTTAGGTTTTTTCAATGTTTTGTTATATATATATGGTAGTTTTTTTAGGGTAAGCTTAGTTTTGAATTTTTTTTTTTTTTTATATTCAATTTTTTATTGAAGTTGCGAAAAATGTAACATAAAAGATTTGTCCATAAACAAAAATGACAGAGATAAGATATACATTGCTATCACACAAAGATTACCAAATAGAATGTAGATTGTGACTTCACACAACATTTTTGTGCTTTTGAAGAATAATATGTATAGGTAGTTATTATCAGAATAATGAAACCGTATTTAGCTAGGGAAATTGAGGAGCTATTACCATATAACATAGAGCAGAATAAACAAAATATATATTGAGATTACACATCAGTTGCATAGAATATCATATAGCATGGTTCCACCTATTAGTTACAATGAATGTGGGTTGTGGAAAGTTAGCAAAGTCTATTATGTGTGATAAGTATGAGGAAGTGTGTAAAAAGGCTTGGACTTAGTAAGTTGAAACTTAATTTTTATAATATATCATATAGCAAATGTTCCCCACTATGCTAGAAGGGCCACTTTTGCACCTATTAGCGTATAAGAAATTAGGAAGTAGGGAGGTGGCTTTTGTCCTGGCCAAACTTGGGCCTCCGTACGTAGGGGGGGGGGGTGAGTTCAGCGGACAAAAAACGCTTGTAATAAAGAGGAGGGGGGAGGGGGGAGCTTTCTAGTATGTCACAGCTTAATTATGAGGAAATGTAAAAGGGGAGCTTGTAATAAAAATAGTGGGGTGGAGATAACTGAGGGTAGGGATCTGTAGAAAGGTAGAAGCATGACGAGGCACATATACTGTGTCTCCATTATATGTTATCCTGAGCCGAGTTCCAAGCAGAGCATGTATATTATAAGCTATGTTATACTATGATTAGCTAGATCCCATTATTAAAGATCCTGGGGTTAGTGATAGTGAGTGGTTAATCCTGCAGTGAATGGTGAAAGAACACACTCTGAATTGACTGCGTATTGAAGGAGTATGATGTGAAAATATATCAGACCAACCCAGACCATAGGCCTACCAACCCGACTTGTAAAGTAGTGGCTTATTAAGAGCGTACAGGTTATACATGACATATAACAATATCATAGATAAGCTATAGTGTACAGCAGGGAGAGGAGAGAGGTCATTTCCCATGAACTAATACAACATATACAGGGAGAGCAGAATTATTAGGCAAATGAGTATTTTGACCACATCATCCTCTTTATGCATGTTGTCTTACTCCAAGCTGTATAGGCTCGAAAGCCTACTACCAATTAAGCATATTAGGTGATGTGCATCTCTGTAATGAGAAGGGGTGTGGTCTAATGACATCAACACCCTATATCAGGTGTGCATAATTATTAGGCAACTTCCTTTCCTTTGGCAAAATGGGTCAAAAGAAGGACTTGACAGGCTCAGAAAAGTCAAAAATAGTGAGATATCTTGCAGAGGGATGCAGCACTCTTAAAATTACAAAGCTTCTGAAGCGTGATCATCGAACAATCAAGCGTTTCATTCAAAATAGTCAACAGGGTCGCAAGAAGCGTGTGGAAAAACCAAGGTGCAAAATAACTGCCCATGAACTGAGAAAAGTCAAGCGTGCAGCTGCCAAGATGCCACTTGCCACCAGTTTGGCCATATTTCAGAGCTGCAACATCACTGGAGTGCCCAAAAGCACAAGGTGTGCAATACTCAGAGACATGGCCAAGGTAAGAAAGGCTGAAAGACGACCACCACTGAACAAGACACACAAGCTGAAACGTCAAGACTGGGCCAAGAAATATCTCAAGACTGATTTTTCTAAGGTTTTATGGACTGATGAAATGAGAGTGAGTCTTGATGGGCCAGATGGATGGGCCCGTGGCTGGATTGGTAAAGGGCAGAGAGCTCCAGTCCGACTCAGAAGCCAGCAAGGTGGAGGTGGAGTACTGGTTTGGGCTGGTATCATCAAAGATGAGCTTGTGGGGCCTTTTCGGGTTGAGGATGGAGTCAAGCTCAACTCCCAGTCCTACTGCCAGTTTCTGGAAGACACCTTCTTCAAGCAGTGGTACAGGAAGAAGTCTGCATCCTTCAAGAAAAACATGATTTTCATGCAGGACAATGCTCCATCACACGCGTCCAAGTACTCCACAGCGTGGCTGGCAAGAAAGGGTATAAAAGAAGAAAATCTAATGACATGGCCTCCTTGTTCACCTGATGTGAACCCCATTGAGAACCTGTGGTCCATCATCAAATGTGAGATTTACAAGGAGGGAAAACAGTACACCTCTCTGAACAGTGTCTGGGAGGCTGTGGTTGCTGCTGCACGCAATGTTGATGGTGAACAGATTAAAACACTGACAGAATCCATGGATGGCAGGCTTTTGAATGTCCTTGCAAAGAAAGGTGGCTATATTGGTCACTGATTTGTTTTTGTTTTGTTTTTGAATGTCAGAAATGTATATTTGTGAATGTTGAGATGTTATATTGGTTTCACTGGTAAAAATAAATAATTGAAATGGGTATATATTTGTTTTTTGTTAAGTTGCCTAATAATTATGCACAGTAATAGTCACCTGCACACACAGATATCCCCCTAAAATAGCTATAACTAAAAACAAACTAAAAACTACTTCCAAAACTATTAAGCTTTGATATTAATGAGTTTTTTGGGTTCATTGAGAACATGGTTGTTGTTCAATAATAAAATTAATCCTCAAAAATACAACTTGCCTAATAATTCTGCACTCCCTGTAGATAAAGTAAACCAACTCTCATGAGGTTGTACAACTATGGATATTATGACACGATTGGCTGCAAACATCCATGAACTGAATCTGACCGCTTCATATTGAAGAGGAGTAAACTGGGTTAGAAACAGGGCTATCAACCTAACCACTGTCTGAGGAGATTGGCATTCCAATGGTTGTTAATAATCCTTTGATCAGTTAGGTCTTATTTAGTTATCATTGCAATATGTAGTAGAACCTGCAGGATTTTGACTATTGGGAAATAATGTATGGGATATAAAACAAATTACAGAAGTGATCTAAAGAATAGTATGTAATTACTACTCAATATAGGGGGTATGTGATGTGAATGGTAATAGTATATATGTCCTAAGCTGTGAATCACTGAGTTGCCCAATGGGCTCTGTTTGGGTTTCTGCTCTTAAGATGTCACTAGAAGATATGGTATAGGGGTAGTCTAAGGGAGGTCTCAAATTTAAGGTTCCCTTATAGGGTTTGCAGTAGAAGGAAATTTCTGTGAGGGACTAAGTGGTGTGTAATTAACCTCTAAATATATTATAAGAACCCCCTTTGGGAACTATGAGTGTATGCTCAGGTATTAAAGTATTGTGATACACAGGCCACATACAGTTTAAAACCAAAAGAACTCCATTATCCTTATTTACCTACATCTAGTTCTCGTGTACCTATGAAGAAAAAGTTATTGCTGAGTGAGTGAATATCACTATGATCGTAGGGATGTATTCTCTGGTTCAAGAAGGAATAACTTAGAATGTAGGTGCTGTTGATCTTATAATAGTTTGGCAATTGGAGAATGAATCTCATACCTTATTTAAACATGTAGTGTCATGAAGTGTGTGAAACAAAATATATGTGCATATAAAAACAAACAATATAAACCTCAGCAGGAACTTAGCTATTGTGAGGGTAATCCCCATAGTAATAAGACCATAAAACTGTGGTAAAGAAAGATTTTAACTTAGGGATGTTCCAAAAATTGCTGGTTTTAAAGTTTTGGATAAATGTATAGCTGGTACTGACACAGTCTACAGAAAGATATTATCAAGTATAGGAGAAATGGCAGAAGGACCAAGTGCCAATGTGAGGTCCCACACGGAATCTTCAATTGCAAAAAAAGTGTAGGAACATCAATCTTTCAGATAACTGTGACATATAAAGTTCCTTGCAATGTAAATGATTCCAACTTCTGTTATAGTAATGTTCCTTGGTTCAACATACCCCATAACGGCACCATAGCCTCCGCCACAACATGATGGGAAATAATAGTGTTCCTGCATTAAGACCGTGTAGGAGGTTGAGTATCAGGCATGGCCCCTCTACGAAGCGAATGTGCGTGTTGTGTACAAAATGGGCTTTCTCAAGACCTTCCATGCAGTAATCGGTCGATCCATTCCCAACTGGGGAGTATGGATGTCTCTGCTGGAGCCTAACCTTCTCTGCGTTATGGAGCAAAGCGCATTTGACTTCTGTATAGCTGTGATGCTCGTAATGCTGCAAGGAAGCTTCCACTTCACTGTGTGATAAATTGAGGCCCCCAACTCCACCAGGGAGGCCGGCCGCATTCACATCCAGAGCAGCAGAGGGCAATATCACTCATATCCGGTACGTCTAGCGAAGCCTTCCTTTTTAGCTCCGTCTCCATTAGGTTAGATTGACTGTCCTGGATGTCAGGGCACTTTGTGGTTTCTTGCTTGAAATGTTGTAGTGTTAGGGGATGGGCTGTTGGAAACTGTAGGCTCGCCTTCGGTTCCAGTATAGAGGTAAGTGGCATAGATCTTTCCCTAAGCACTCCCATCAGGTCATTGAATCTGCTACACATCAGGCGGTCAAAAGCTTTGAGCTGGGCTAAGATGGTTTCTTGTAACTCCTCCATGTTTCGTAGGTAACCGCTTCTCCTGATCTAATGTTCGGTAGACTGTAAAATATAGGTAGGGTGCCACATGATGGCCATTCCCCGACAGCTGCTGAGATTACTTTCGCGGTAAAATTTGATGGCAATCTTCTGTAGCCAGGTTGCAGGGTGTTTGTGGTGTCTCCTCAGAGCATACTCCCCAACATAAGAGCAAATTGGGCTGCACTGAGTGATCAGAGATGGATAAATAATCAGAACAAGTCAGAAGCTATTATGAGATGCGACCACTCAGATGCAGAGCTTGCTCCGCCCCCCAGCTTAGGTTTTAATTTGATTTTACAGGTAAGTTTTTATTTATTTATAGATAGAATATTTTTTTAGTTAATTTATGTGTATTTTAATTGGGGTTAACTTAGGGGGTGTTAGGTTAGGGGGTTTAAATGTTAATTACTTTGTGTTGTAGTGTGGTGGCAGTTTAGGGGTTAATAGTTTAGTTAGTTAGTTTGTGATGTGGGGGTGGCGATTTAGGGGTTAATAGTTTAGTTAGTTTACATTATGGGGAGATGGCGGTTTAGGGGTTAATAGTTTTATTTAGGGTTGGCAATGTGGAGGGATGGCGAATTAGGGTTTATGGTAGGGTTTTTTTCCCCAGTTTTTTTCTACTTTGATTTCTATGGGGGAACACATGCACGTAAAAACACAGCTAGCGATTTTTGCGCTTCTCAGGCTACCACTAACACAAAATAATGAATTTTTAAACTTGGAATACGAGTGGATCCCGAGAAGTGCAAAAAGCATAACGCTAGCAGTATTTTCATTAGTGAAACATTTTAATTTACAGCGGCACTTTTAATCTAGCCCTTAATTTATTCTGCTAATCACTCACTCATTCTTACACTCTCTCTTGCATTCACTCTCACTCATTCCCTCAATCAATCACTCACTCTCTCCATATACACATACACACACACATATATATGTATATATATATATTTTTTTCTTCCCCCATCATATATTGTTTAATAAATGAATATAATGCAGTGTGAGATTAAATATTTTGGAAAATTCCATTAGAAGCACATTCTAATTTTATATATGCATTTTTTACATTGTACTCTTTTCTTCATTTATTTGTTATTTAATTATATTTTTATTGTGCTGCATGCATTATACATATATTACATTATTTTATGTTGATCGACTTTATATATATATATATATATATTTTGTTTTATATTTCTTTCATATTCATATTTTCCCTTTTTTCTTAATTTTTTTTAAGGATTCACTCACTGAATATATTTTTCTCTATAGAGTTATCTATTGTTATAGTGCTTAAACGGATGATTGCATGAACTACATGCTATCTCTAAATACAAAACGGCAATATATATATATATATATATATATATATATATATATATGTGACCTGCAGGCTGATGTGTACACTGATTGTTAACCAATTGTACTAGCCTGTAATCTATGGCAATATTTTTATGCTTAAATCTCTATAGTATATTAATGTATATACTCTATGTACTAACACATTTTTTTCTATATTTAGTATTTACATCTATGTATATATATAGTTTATGGATTTTTTATTCTTTTTTTATGTGTGCCTTTTATTTTTTACTTTTGGTATAATATATTGTACTATTTTGTTTTGAATATGAAGTATTGATGAATTTATCTCTTACCTTTTCCTCCTATTGTATTCATTGTTATGTATGATGAATGCCTATATGGTGGTTACCCATTAAAGGATTAAGAGAGGAATAGGGGGAGGGATTCTATCAATTATACTTGATTGGTCAACACAGCCTATTAAATGTAACACAACACTCAGAATCAATCACCTCTGATGAAGCGCAGGTATGCCTGCGCGAAACTTGTCAGGTGTTCCAGTCTGTGATTACCCTATGACTATGGTTGAATAAACTTGGACTTCAAAATGACTGTGGTTGAATAAACTTCAATCAGCATCCACAGTGTCTGGCAGCAGTTTCTTCCTTTTTTCTTGATTATATATTCATACATGTGCATTCTACAGGAAACTTGCCTGACAGTCTGGTAATAAGAAACCTGCTCTCCAAACACTCAACACCGTAGGAGATTCAGATGCACGTATGACAATGCTGCCTCCTTTCAAAGTAGATTGTTCCCCATTCTCTGTCCTGCTAATCTGAAACAACCTAAGGGTTAATCTGTTGTTATACTTGCAGTTGTGAGTTCTAGGAAGACACTGTATAACAGCAAATGTAATAAAGTATAGATAGTGCAATACTGACTCCTAGTGACATTAGCATGAAGTGGGATTACATGTGTAGCTGCCAATGTTGCTCTAGTTCTTAATATTCTACAAAAAGACTTTTCTGCATCATTAGAGGATTAAAATGCTATTCAGTATAATAGAAGGTGGATTGCTAACTGTATTTAGTTTAGACTTCATAGGGTAATCACAATACTTTAGAAACATTTATCTAATGATTTGTCTACAAATTTCACCATTAAAGTTTAGGTGGAGGTTTGTAGATAAATAATTTGAAAACCTTTTTTTTATAAGATTGTGATTGATCCCCATATGCTGAACTTTTCTATAAGAATTAATTAAGGAATATGAATTTAACATTATAGGTCCTCTTTTTAGTATTGTACATAAAGCAAGTCATGTAGCCACACTCTAAGTGTAGCGAAATTATTACAGTGAGAACTGCTAGAACCCTTATTACAAGTTGTGCATTAAAGAATATACCACAACCTTGTTTGCTCAAAATCGCAGTGACTTATTCTCCCTATACTTTCAATGACAAGTGCAAAGTGGAGACTTATGCTCTTATTACATGTCCTTGGTTATTCCTTGTACTCAATAATCACATTAACTATGAAAATATTTTATTTATTTGATTATCTTCCTGCATCCCATGGGGAGCTTGAGTTCTTCTAAGCTTTCTTGTTTATATAGCTTTTCTAATACCAGTACTTTAGTATAGAAATGTACTTTATAGCTGTGGATGTAACAGGAGAAAGGAGCTATTTCAAATGGCAAAATAAATTAAAATAATTTAATACAGTCCAGCAGGTACAGTGGATAATTGGAACACATTAAAGGGGATAAAACCAATTACAGTAAATTGTCCCTTTAATATACAAAGGTCGAGATTCATTAAGGCTAATTTTGAACAGTACAAAATTTTATGTTTTGAAGTGGTGACAAAAACATATATATTTTGAGGTTGTAAAATCAATGGTATGTGTTTTTTTTTTTAAAGAATAAAACCATTAACGTTTAATCTATTTGAGCAGGGGCATTATGGGTTTACAACACATGTGTCTATGACATGTAATTTACACGCTCTATACTATAAAAATGTTAATTATACATTTGTATTGTAAAAAAACAAAAACATATATAAATATATATACAGTATGTATCTCTCTCTCTCTCTCAGTCACTATATATATATCTATACTATAATTATGTTTGTAATGTCCGTCGTCGGCAGTTGCGCATGCATCCTCAAAGGAATGTTGGCAGCGCGAGGCAGCCAACAGAATGTTGCGAAGCTGCATTCAGGTGGATTAGCTGCATCCCGGTGGGTGGATTCTTTCACCACCCTGGCATTTTCAGAATCCACTGGGATGCAGCAAAGGTAAATGGAGCATTAAAAAAAAACAAAAAACGCCCGCAATAAGTATTAAAAAAAAAAAACAACTGCACGCAAGAAGTATGAAAAAAACACCTAACCGCTTGCTATAAGGGGGATATTTATCAAAACCTCAACTATGCTGCATTCGCCGGCACCATTACGCTTACCTAACATCGCCTAACATCGAGGCCACGGACCAGAATACGCTCTCCATTTTTATAAAAAAAGCCCGCAAAAATACGCGCACCAAGTACGGGGCAATGAGCATCGGATTGTTGTTAACTAGCAGTCATCGATCTCGCGTCTATTCGGCTTTTTATCAACTTTATTTATACCCTGTCACTAAACGCCGCCACTATACTAAAATGTTTAACCACTATCTTGCCGCTCCCCGACCCCGCCGCAACCTAAATAAAGTTATTAACCCCTATCCCGCTGCTCCTGGACCCTGCCGCCACTAAATAAACATATTAACCCCTAAACCTCTGGCCTCCCACATCACTACCACTAACTAAACCTATTAACTCCTAAACCGCCAGCCCCCCACATCGCCATAAACTAAATTAAGCTATTAACCCCTAAACCTAACAACCCGCTAACTTTAAATTAAAATAAACTAATTTTAAACTATTAATTAACCTACCATAACTATTATACTACAATTAAATTAAACTACCAATTAAATTAACTAAATTACATATTAAAAAACCCTAACCCTACTCAAATTATTTAAATATACTATTTTACCTTGTTAAAAATTACTAAATTACAAAAAAAATAAACGCTAAGTTACAAAAAATGAAAAACAATAAATTAAGAAAAAAACAACAACCACATTATCAAAAATAAAAAAGAATTACACCTAATCTAATAGCCCTATCAAAATAAAAAAGCTCCCCCAAAATAAAAAAAAACCTAGCCAGGGGCGGTTCTACACAGGGGCCCACAGGGGCCAGTGCCCCTGTAAAAAATGTCCCTGGCCCTCCCTGTGGCCCTCCCCTGAGCTGGCCACTGAGCTGACTGAAAATGCAGGACAAGATCAAGGCTATTTATCTGCTTCCCTGTCCCTGAAACGCTGTCTAGTCAAAGTGTGGCGTTAACAATGTGAAGTAAATATATATATATGTATGTGTGTGTGTGTTTATGTGTATGGATTTGTGTGTGTGTGTATGTATATATATATATATATATGTGTGTATATGTGTTTGTGTGTGTGTATTTGTGTGTGTGTATATATATATATATATGTGTGTGTGTGTGTATGTACGTGTGTATATATGTGTTTGTATGTATATATATATATATGTGTATGGATGTGTATGTATATATATGTGTATGTATGGTGTGTGTGTGTGTGTGTGTGTGTGTGTGTGTATATATATGTGTATGTATGGTGTGTGTGTATATATATATATATATATGTGTATGTATGGTGTGTGTGTGTGTATGTGTATGCGTGTATATAAATATATATATATGTCTCTGTATGTATGTGTGTGTGTGTGTATATATATATATATATATATATATATATACACACAAATTATAAATATATATATACATTTATACACACACACACACACACATATATATATACATATATATATATATATATATATATATAATTTGTTTCTGTTTTTTAATGTGCCCCCCTGATTAAACACTGGCCCCACCTTGGCCCCCCCAGTAAAATTTGTCTAGAACCGCCACTGACCCTAGCCTACAATAAACTACCAATGGCCCTTAAAAGGGCCTTTTGTGGGGCATTGCCCCTAAAGAAATCAGCTCTTTTACCTGTAAAAAAAATATACAAACACCCCCC
This sequence comes from Bombina bombina, assembly GCF_027579735.1. Lineage (NCBI taxonomy): Eukaryota > Metazoa > Chordata > Amphibia > Anura > Bombinatoridae > Bombina > Bombina bombina. The sequence goes on from NC_069499.1 coordinate 571,758,834, forward strand.
AACAGTAAAACCCACCACCCAACCAACCAACCCCCCCAAATAAAAACCCTATATAAAATAACCTAAGCTCCCCATTGCTCTGAAAAGGGCATTTGTATGGGCATTGCCCTTAAAAGGGCATTTAGCACTTTTAGCTGCCCAGACCCTACTCTAAAAATAAAACCAACCCAAAAAACCCTTAAATAAACCTAACACTAACCCCCGACAATCCACTTACAGTTATTGAAGTCCCGCTTGAAGTATCCATGTGGTTTTTTTTTTTTTTTCCCGTAATTTAGTGTTTTTTATTTTTTGTAACTTAGCGTTTATTTTTCTTGTAATTTATTAATTTTTTATAAGGTTAAATAGTATATTTAAATAATTTGAGTAGGGTTAAGGTTTTGTAATATGTAATTTAGTTAATTTAATTGGTAGTTTAATTTAATTGTAGTATAATAGATAGGGCAGGTTAATTAATAGTTTAAAATTAGTTTATTTTAATTTAAAGTTAGCGGGTTGCTAGGTTTAGGGGTTAATAGCTTAATTTAGTTTATGGCGATGTGGGGGGCTAGCGGTTTAGGGGTTAATAGGTTTAGTTGGTGGTAGTAATGTGGCGGCGGGGTCCGGGAGCGGCGGGATAGGGGTTAATAAATTTTATTTAGGTTGTGGCAATGTCGGGGCGGCAGATTAAGGGTGTTTAGACTCTGGACTTATGTTAGGGTGTTAGGTGTAAACGTAACTTGTTTTCAACCATAGAAATCAATGGGATATTTGGCAGCATCGAACATAAGCTTTCGCTGCTTTCAGACTCCCATTGATTCCTATGGCATCCGCAGCCTCCAGGGTTGCGGATTGAAAACCAAGTACGCTGGGCCGGAATAGCCGCAAGCGTACCTGTTAACTATTTGCTAACTTTGAAAAAGTGTGAAATAGAGCCAAATGTGTATTCGGAACATCTGTAATGACGTAAGCATCGATCTGCGTTGGATTAAGACCGTCAGATCGTATGTTACGTCACAGATTTAAACTTTTGTCGGTCTGTAGGCTTTGATAACTAGGTCGGATCAAGCTCGCAACAATTACGCTGTGGAATTCCAGCGTATTTGCAGTTGACGTTTGATAAATATCCCCGCCATAAGTATTTACAAAAAAAAACTAACCGCCCATATGAAGTATTAAGAGAAAAAACAACTACCTAATAAAATTATTAACCCCTAAATCTGCAAACCCAAACATCGCAAACTACCTAATACATCTATTAATCCCTAATCCGCCAACCCCCCACAATGCATTAAACCTAATTTACCTATTAACTCCTACACGCTAACCCCCACAATGCAAAAAACTAATTTAATGAGTAAACCCCCTAACCTAACACCCCCTAAATTAACCCCTTAATTACAATAAAAATAAATGACTACATTACAATAATAAAAAAATTACATTAATCTAATTACAGAAAATAAAAAAACACTAACATTACAAAAAATAATAAACAACACTATCCAAAAAAAATAAATTAAACCTAATCCCTATGAAAATAAAAAAGCACCCCAAAATAAAAAACCACTAATCTAATGCTAAACTACCAATAGCCCTTAAAAGGGCTTTTTGTAGGGCATTGCCCTAAGTTAAACAGCTCTTTTACATTACAAATAAACCAAGTCCCCCCCTAACAGTAAAACCCACCACCCACCAAAACCCCCAAAATAAAAAAAACTAACACTAATAAACCTAATCTACCCATTGCCTTGAAAAGGGCATTTGTATGGGCATTGTCCATAAAAGGGCATTTATCTCTTTTTCACTGCCCTTAAAAGGGCATTCAGCTCTTTTGAGATGTGCCCCCCAAAACTCCAAATCTAAAAAAACAAAACCTCCCAAAAAAACTAACACTAAAGCCCCAAATAGGTACTTACGGTTTCAGAAGTCCGGCGGAGACGGTCTTCTTCCAGGCGGGTCCATCATCTTCGTCCACAGCGAAGGGGGCACAGAGCGGAGGTCCGGAGCAGAGCTGAATGTCCTTTTAAGGGCAGTGAAAAAGAGCAGAGTGCCCTTTTAAGGGCAATGCCCATACAAATGCCCTTTTCAGGGCAATGGGTAGATTAGGTTAATTAGTGTTAGTTTTTTGTTTTTTTGGGGGGTTTGGTGGGTGGGGGGTTTTACTGTTAGGGGGGACTTGGTTTATTTGTAATGTAAAAGAGCTGTTAAACTGAGAGCAATGCCTTATTTTTGATAGCTTTGTTTTTTTTTTTCTGTATTTCTATTTTTTATTTTTTGTAGTTTTGGGGGTTGTATTTTCAACACATAGACTGCCCTCTGGGCAGGCTTATCAACTAGTATATATATATATATATATATATATATATATATATATATATATATATATATATATATTTACATACTACATCCATGCATACTTTTAATTTTTTTTGTAAACCCCAGCTCAAATGTATGACTGATTCATTTACAAGTTTTGCTATTCTTTTGGAAGTGAAAAGGTTAATTTTACACATATTAATAGCGAATGTCCTTTTGACAGTTTCACGTATGTGTATTTTCCATATCAAACATAAATGTCCTAAACACTTCTATTACTTATTATACATATGTCCTAAACACTTCTATTACTTATTATACATATGTCCCAAACACTTCTATTACTTATTATACATATGTCCTAAACACTTCTTTTACTTATTATACTGTGACAACAACCCGAAGGGTCTTGATTTTTATATTGGAACCCAGTTTCAGTTGAATAGCACTTCCTTACAATCACGACCCTCAGGAAAACCTGGATTTGGGAACAGGATCCTGAAAGGTCAGTGGTGGCACAGAGGCCTTTAATAATAAAAGGGCAAAGACAGAGGCTAAGTCAAAACAATCCGAAGTCAGGGCAGGCAGCAGGCAAGTGAAGTAACAATGGCAATCCAAAGTCAGGTACCAGGAAATCTGTATAGTAAAATCAGAGTTAACACAGACAAAATACAAGGAAACTGCAGAACCAGGAAACAAGGAAAATAACTAAGCACTGACTGGGGGGCGTGCTGAGAATTTATGGGGAAACTAAGTCACGTGACCGGTCACCTGCCCCCAGTAGGTGGAGCAAGCAGAGTCAATAAGAGGAGGTCAGGGACTCAGCACCATCTTGGTTTTTCTCAGAGTCCCTGGCTGGCTCTTCTCCATCAGAGACAAACAATGTTCAGTCCAGCACTACAGCAGTCAGGGGCCTGCAAAGTCACTCAAGAGCCTCACTCAAAGCTCCAGCAATATATCACAGAATCCACAGGTGAGTGACAGCAGAATATATATTTATTAGGTTTTACACAGAAACAAGTAGCAGCTTCTCCATCAGACCCAGACCCCTTCTCCCTTCCTATGCTCAAACGCAGAGTTCGTGTGGCGGCCGCCATTTTACTGAGATGGCACACTCGCCCCAAAACTCGGTGGCGAGAAGGAGAGGGGAAGACAGTCATAGGCTGGTGATAGGAGGCCCAGGAGGCAGAGACCGTCACCGCTAGGATGCCACCGGAAGCCAGGAGCGGGTAAGTGACCGGTCGTGCCGTGACATATACATATGTCCTAAACACTTCTATTACTTATTATACATATGTCCTATACACTTCTATTACTTATTATACATATATCCTAAACACTTCTATTGCTTATTATACACATGCCCTAAACACTTCTATTACATATTATACATATGTCTAAAACACTTATATTACTTATTATACATATATTATATTACTTATTATACATGTGTCCTAAACATTTCTATTACTTATTATACATATGTCCTAAACACTTACATTACTTATTATACATATGTCTAAAACACATATATTCAGGGCTATTTTAAGACCTTTAAATTGGGGGGTTGTTAAAAGTTAGGCACAAAGCTTAATATAAAGGGTGCATAAGGTAGAGTAGGAGGAATTTATTTAATTATTTCCTTTTCCTCTCTCTTAGTTCTGCATAGGGAGCTAGGCATGTAAAAAGGTTCTACTGTGCATTTCAGATTCAGTAACTGGAATGTGTGAAGGTTGGGGGTACTACAGTGATGGTAGGCAGTAATTTGTACCCCACAACCTCATAGAACCCCACTGGTAATATGTAAATAGAATTTATAATGCAATATAGCAATATTTTGTGTTGTCACAAGCACTGAGTTAGGTTTATTGTTCTATAAGCTATTCTATCCTGTAACTAGCCTGGGTAGAGTCAGAAAAAACTGATTTCACTAAGAGGAGCAAATCTGTTCTCTTGGGTTTTGAGAAATGTTTTGAAAGTAAAACAAATTACTGAGTTTTGACCTCAGAATGGTTTCTATGCATTAATCTTCTCATTAAGTGGGTTATGAATGGCCTCTTACTGTCTCTTTAGAAATTGTATATGGTATATTTATTGCTTGAGTTTTGATTAGGTTTACATTCTTCTGGGATGTGGAAGTCCATTAATTCTGCATTTCATGTGGCTTTTGGAATGGTCCCAAAATATTGGCTGGATTTATGCTGCTCTTGCTCCTGGGCACATCTTAATGGATGATCCATAGCTTTTCATGAACTTGTGGCTATTGATGTCGCTATTAACTTGTTTGCTTACTACTGCCAACCTAAGAACATATTATCTTATGAACAGCCAGTGCAGATTCTGACTAGAGGCAGATTCTGACTAGTGGCAGCCTAGCTAACAAATAAAGTGAAATGATGTGACATTGACAGACAGTTGTCTTCAGGGTTGAAGGTCTGTAAATATGAATATACTATAGTTTATGAAGAAGTGTTTATGGTATAAGGGGGTGTAATATATAGTGTTATTCTTTATATAGGACACACTGATTGAAGGGACAGGGCCATACAGGGGGCAGATCATACATGGGGAGGGAAATAGGGAATGAGCTGCAAGCCCCACAAATTTGTCTTGCATAGGACCCTGCAAATCTTGACCAGCCAAGAAGGTACTCCACTGAGTGAAGGCACCCTTAAACAACTGCCTACATTGCTTAATGAGATATATGGTTCTGCCTATGGGGTCATAGAGTAGACCTCACATGGTAACACAATTTAAGCTGACTAAACAATAACCACACAGCACAGTTCAGCACAGTATCTTAGTTCACATGTGTGTGATGATAACTAGTTTGTTACATCACTTACAACTGACCCAGTTTAATACTTTATAAATTGATGCTCTTCTAGAAAATCATTCACTTAGATTACGAGTCTTGCATTAGCCTTAAAAAGCAGCATTGAGAGGTCCCAATGCTGCTTTTTAACGCCCGCTGGTATTATGAGTCTTGCAGGTACAGGTGTACCGCTCAAATCCACTTACGTAAATTACGTATCCTATCTTTTTAATGGGATTTGTCTAATACCGGTATTACGAGTCTTGGAAAAAGTGAGCGGTACAGCCTCTCCTGTCAAGACTGATACCGCATTTAAAAGTCAGTAGTTTAGAGTTTTATGGGCTAACGCCGTAACATAAAACTCTTAACTAAAGTGCTAAAAAGTACACTAACACCCATAAACTACCTATTAACCCCTAAACCGAGCCCCCCCCACATCGCAAACACTTAAATACATTTTTAACCCCTAATCTGCCGACCGCACATCGCCGCCACTTCAATAAATATATTAACCCCTAAACCGCCGCACTCCCGCCTTGCAAACACTAGTTAAATTTTATTAACCCCTAATCTGCCGTCCCTAACATCGCCAACACCTACCTACAAATATTAACCCCTAATCTGCCGCCCCCAACGTCGCCGCAACTATATTAAATTTATTAACCCCAAAATCTAAGTCTAACCCTAACACCCCCCTAACATAAATATAATTTAATATTTATAAATATTTTTATTCAGATTCAAAGCATAACAAACAAACATTACATAGACATATACTCAGCATAAGTTAATAATACCAGCGTTACTTTAGGTTAGCGGTGAGGGAAAACTGTGCATTAGTCACGCACACCATTACCAACACAAACTCGTAATCTAGCCGATAGTTGTTTTTTTTTTACAAATAGCCTTGAAATTTGAGATACATATCGGTGGACCACTTGGCTTGTGGTTAATGAACTGATCTAGCTGCGAAATTTATTGTAAATGGCATGATATTTTAATAATCTATGCTTCATATCCCAGGAAAAAGTTGAGCAAATTCATATTTCAGATAAAAAGAAACTGACTAAAAGAAAGAAGAATAAGAATTATAAAGAATTTTAGCCAGCTAAAAGAGTTACACACATTCTATACTATAATTGCGTTTGTAATGCGCCTGTCGCCGTCGCCAGTTGCGCACACATCCTCAAAGGAATGTTGGCTGCGCGAGGCAGCCAAAAGAATGTTGGCTGCGTGTGCAGCCAAAAGATTCCACCTGGATGCAGCGAAGCTGCATCTCGGTGGATTTCAAAAATGCGACGCAATCCCACCCCCCTCTGACAAACTTCCTTCCATTGATGGCCACCCACCCGCCTCCCTGCATCGGCTCCCACCCACCAACGATCACGGCCATCGATGGCCGAAGCAGAGTGGGCCACAGAGTGGCTCTCTCTGCATCAGACTGCTAACAAATGTTATTGCAGGATGCCTTAATATTGAGGCATCACTGCAATAACATGAAAGCGACTGGAAGCGATCAGGATTGCTTCCACCGCTTGGAAAGACTAACGACATACAGGGTACATCCTTGGTCGTTAAGGATCTTTTTTTGTAGGATGTACCCTGTACGTCGTTGGTCGTTAAGGGGTTAAAGGGACACTGAACCCAAATTTTTTCTTTCCTGATTCAGATAGAGCATGCGATTTTAAGCAACTTTCTAATTTACTCCTATAATCAAATGTTCTTCATTCTCTTGGTATCTTTATTCTGAAATGTAAGAATGTAAGTTTAGATGCCGGCCGATTTTTGGTAAACAACCTTGGTTGTTCTTGCTGATTGGTGGATAAATTCACTCACCAATAAACAAGTGCTGTCCAGAAAAATACCTTAGATGCCTTCTTTTTAAAATAAAGATAGAAAGAAAACGAAGAAAATTGATAATAGGAGTAAATTAGAAAGTTGCTTAAAATTGCATGCTCTATCTGAATCACAAACGAAAAAATTTGGGTTCAGTGTCCCTTTAAATAAAACCTAACAAATTACAAAAAAAATCATCTAAAATTACAAAAAATTAAAAACTCTAAACTTACAGAAAAAAATAAACAAAATTATCAAAAATAAAAAAAAATTAAACCTAATCCTATAAAAATAAAAAAGCCCCCCAAAATAAAAACACCCCCTTATCTAAACTAAACCACTAATAGCCCTTAAAGGGGGCTTTTGTAGGGCATTGCCCTAAGTTAAACAGCTCTTTTACTTATAAATAAAAACCCCCACCCAACAAACCCCCACAAATTAAAAAAACCTAACACAAAAAAACCTAAATTACCCATTGCCCCTAAAGGGGCATTTGTATGGGCATTGCTCTTAAAAGGGCATTCAGCTCTTTTACTGTCCTTAAAAGGGCATTCAGCTCTTTTACAGCCCATTAAATCCCTAATCTTAAAAATAATCCCCCCCCCCCCCTACCACCAAAAAAAAATAAAAATAAATTTTGGCAGGGTGGTGAAAGAATCCACTGCAGGATTGCACCTCACAGAAAAATCTATTTTACTCTGGTTAAATCACTCTGTTAGTGTTATTGTCATTCATGCTACATTAATTTCAATTTTAATATATCTCATTTCTATCAAACCGACACACATACTAAGTTAAAATCTCTTAAACTGAACAGTTAAACTGGAAGGAATAATAGGGGAATGTCCCCGAGGCTGGAAATAAAGCTAACCTGAGAGGCTAAACTCCTTCTATAGCGGGAGTTGTATTATTTTTACCTTGCCCTGTTATAACCTCTGGCAATGCAGAGGTTAAAATTAACCAAACAAAATATTTTAGGGTAAGTAAATCCCTCTTAATACAGAAGGCATGTCAACTAGATAAGGTGATAGCCTCTAATCCAAAATATAATTTTTAACTGTTATCACAAAGCTCATTAAAAATTGAGAGACACAGCTCTCCACGAAAACCCCTGATGCACGTTTCACATAACGCTTATTCAGAGGGGGTACAGAATGGTTTAGAATCCTTTGATTTAAAGGTCTGCAAATCCCTCCTCCTGTTTTTGATTGTTGATTTTTTGGTAGGCGATTGGTTTTCAGATCGTTCAATCAGATAAAGGTATCCACTGTCTGAAAATGTAAAAGAGAAGAAGGCGCAAAATCAATTTGGTACGTTGAGATGGCTATCCTCTGGGTGATCCAATATTTTAGGTTGTAGCTTGTCACCAGCTGCTCACAAACGTGGGAGGAAACTCAGAATAGCATCAAGATCTTCCCAATGTTCATTGATCAACGCTGAAAACTTAAAAGATAGAAGAAAAAGCTCCACAATGGTGCAAGATCAGTGTTGCAAATTACACACGCATACCGAATGCATATACTCACAAAGTATCAAGCACTTGGGAGTGCTACACATGCCTGCTGAACCTTTAGGAGCCGTTCAGAAAGCTCACCCTTTGGCAGTTAGCTTGCAAGACCGGAACTTCTCTTGAAACAAATGGGGCTCAATATACTTGTGTAAATAGAGAATACACTTGTGTAAATAGAGAATACCCTTGGAGGAATAAAATAAAGCTGTGCAATAAAGTTTTCAAAAAATAAAAAAGGCTTTAATTAAAACAATGATATGTAAAACACAACGCGTTTCTCAGTCATATGATTATTTCATCAGGTGTAAAATTGTCTGATCGGTGACGTAAGGTCACGTGATCGCATGTCACACCAATCCCATTTAATATCCACTTCCTGCTATATTCTTATTGGCTGATCATTGTTTACCTGCCATCGTACAATACTTTGTTGCAATACCGATCCTTATGTTTAATAAGTATCATCTAACTGTGACATTTTTTACTTTCTGTAACAATAAGTTGAATTAAGAATCTAAGGTATATGTATCAGGATGCGGTTTATGTGCAATATGCTGATTTATCTTGTGGCTCGTATTGGATTGTGTGATGTTATTTATACTGGATATCTTATCCAAATTGAAAATGCACCTATCTTGTTCTTGTTAGAATTATTTCTTGTGTACTTTAGTGAAGCTCACAAATATAGCTATGCTTGTTAGGCATATTATTTCGGTAGATTGATGTTTTTTTTTTTTTTTAATAAAGCTTTATTGCAGGCTTCATAAGACATAAGTAGTAATCATACAGAATACAAAGAAAAATAGCAATAGTTTTAACAGCAGTTTTGTAATCAATAGGTTCTACAAATCAAGTCCATGACTTAGTACATAATGCTAAGTGTCCATCCCAGTTACACCTAGCAGAACCGAGTTCCTGTGAGATTAACAAAAGCGCCAATGGAAATAAAAGTTAGTTATACAGGGTTCATATTAGCATTCATGGGATGGACCTATGAATTTAGTGGGAATACATCTCTATGCTTAAACATAATGTAACGCTTACATCTTAAGTCGATATAAACTGGGTGATTGAGGTGTATATGCTGCTTGGAAGTTTCTATTGTGGAGCGATATCTCTCAAATTATACTGCCTAATGAAAAGAAGAGAGAGAAAAAAAAAGTGATATCGCCTAATAGACAACATATCACTATTAAAAAGGTGTTGTAAATAGTATCAAATTACATATTGCAGTTTGCAGAATAGACCATGTCTTGGGGAAGAGGGGCGGTCCCAGATAGAAAAAGAAAGAATACGAGAGGATAAAGGAAGAAAAAAAAAAAAAAAAAAACCAAACAAAGGCACAGAACTAGGGAAGCAAGAAGCCAGTGGCCAAAACAAACGCTTATAGGTTATATTGAATGAAATTATCCCTTCCTCTCACCTATTGAGTCCCACTTGGGTCTCATTCGATAGGCATATTGAATGTAGATACCCATGTATCCCATGTCACCCAGATGACAGCATGCAATGTTAATTGGCCATCTACACTAAGGCAATACTCTTCCATTTTATGAATATATTGGATAATATCCACCACTTGAGCCCAAGATAGGGCAGCTTGTTTTAACCACATACGTGCAATTGCCAATTTAGTTGCCAGCAGAACATAAATAATCAAGTATTAGGTCGCTTTGGGGAGACCACCCCAGACCTAAATGTAGAAGTGTCATCAGGGCCGGTAAGGACTGTGATAAACCCATATCTCTCAGATTTTGTGATACCTTGTCCCAGAGTTCCCGTAGTCTAGGGCAAGTCCGCCAAATATGGAGTTGTGAACCAATTGCTCTGCATCCCCTCCAGCATAACGGAGAATGCATGGGGAAGATTTTGTGAATCTTGGAGGGGACCATATGCCATCTTATGAGAAGCTTTAAAAAGAGCTCATAGATAGTTGCAAAATGGATGGCAGATTTCGTGGAACTAATAGCATAACCCCAATCAGTGTCTTTAAACTCTCATTCCCAGTCTCTCTCCCATTCCTTTGCCTGACGGGTTTTACTGAAAGCTGGAAAATTAAGATAATTTGATAGTGAAAAGAAAGGAGCTTATGAGGGTGACCTTTAGACAGCCACTGCTGCTCCCAAAGGGTCGGCCTCCTCAAGCCACCAGGAGGAAACCCCCAAGAGGCTAGCAGCGAAAGCAACCGCAGACATTCAAATTGCATCTTTTTAGAAATCTCTAGTCTTTCCACAGTCTGTGTCAGTACCATCAATTTATCTCCAAGGTAGAGATCTCTAACCTGAAGAATACCGCAGTTTTCCCACCATCTAGGTTGGGAGTCGGGTAAACAAAACAGAAGAGCTGAAATGGAATGGATTGGAGATGGATGGGAGCAATCAATTGTTCATGTCTAAGGTGCTTCAAATGTCGTAAACAAGCCAATATTATCTTTTTAGTCAGGCCTTTGAGTACAGGAGCGTGATCTGGAATCCATATCAAGTCAGAGAGCCTGACCCCGCTCGGAAGGGAGGTCTGTTCAATTCAGCGCCATTGAGACCGATCTTCCGCAAAAGCCCACAGAGCAATGTGTGATAGCATGGCTGCCTTGTAATAGTAATGGACATTTGGGATTGCCAATCCTCCACATCGCATTGGCAATTGTAGGAGCTTTAAGGAGGCCCTAGGTGGCTTCCCTGTCCAAATATAGGACGTAAAGATGGACTGAAACTTGTCAAGATATCGATTCGTAATTGCAATAGGGAGACAACGAAACATATAGGTCAACTTGGGTAGCAAAAGTCATTTTAACTGCCATGACTCTGCCATACCAAGAAACCTCTAAGAAACAGATTGATGTTTTTATTATTATATCACTATTATGATTGTTCTTAGATTTTAATGCACTTAGACTTCTGCTCGTTTAATACTAGATGATGTCAGTAGACATTTTATATGTGGGAGTTAAATAATGTGTGATAGGCTTAAAACACTGAATGTGCGGTGAATGAAAGTGCTAATCTTAAATTGTGGGAAAAATTAAGGATAATGAATGGTGCTAAAACATAAATATATTAATTTTAATAAGTGACTAAGAGGTGATAATTTATATATACATGTTGTCCTCCAATTATTGGAATTTAATACAATAGTGACAAGACTTCTCTTGATTTGTCAGTGAGGATTTCTTATAAATAATACAGGTAGAAGAGCATATTATATGAAAGTGAAAGAATTAAACATAATGATGTAAAAAATTAGTGACTAAAGAATGTCATGTGATTTGTTGTATTTAGATTTAGTGTCATTTTTGCAGATATACGGAGTAGTTGTGACTGCATTTCGTAGGTATATCCACTTGCATTCTACTTGGAGGAGTAATTTTTTAATGTTGTCACCTCTTATGCCAACATGCATTTTTTAGATTACTGAATATTTTAAATATTTTGGTGAGCTATGATGATGTTGTTGGAAATAGGCAAACTTGTTGTTCAGGACCCGGTGTTGAATCCAATATGAGCACCAGGAAAGAGCAGGCTGTTGCTCACAAACAGATAAGAAGATCACTCAGATGAAAACGTTTAAGAATTGTGAAAGTTAAAAGCAGTTTGCAAGATTCTGTTTACACTGCTGCATTGGTTTAATATAATTCTTATACTATATATTTTTGCCAGTACAGATGGAGAGACTGGTAGATAGAAGAGTGGAGTCCATCATTTTGCAATGGAGGGCCATATTTTGTTCTAAAATACATTTTCATCTGAGTGATCTTCTTATCGGTTTGTGAGCAACAGAAGTGAGCTCTTTTGCAAACGGGGGCTGCTCGTAGAGTGAGATGTATGATCCGATTTCAATCAACTCACACTAATCACTTCTGATAGTTGCAAAATGTAGCCTAGATTTGCCGTCCTAATCTAGATTGACAAGGAGTTCAGTAAAAATACAGAGATGTGAGAGAACGATAAACAGAATCATTGTTTCATCAGATTATTGGGTCCCAGCTTTTACTTTACTGGACTCTTGTTTCTAACCTGACAGACCAACCTCATTGGTTGTTACCTGTTTCCGTGCATTATTTATTTCTTCTGACGACTGTACTCTTGTTTCCCCTATATTTAGTCCTGAGGTTAAAAAGAAAATGTATTGTGTGTCGAGTGTGTGCTGCTAACCTGCAACTTTCAAGGTCCATGAATGGTAGCTGCATCTTGTATTCGTGTCTCGTTCCCCTTCAGTACAATAGGCGCATTTCGCATGCGCTACAGCAGGTTACGAGGACGATAGAAAAATTACAGGGATCACAAGAAGATGATGATGTCACTGATGATGAAATAGGGGAGGGGCCAGATGAACATTTTCAAATGGCAGCTGCGCCAACAGTAAGTACTTTTACTTGCAAACGCAATATATTACAAAACTGGGCTAAATTTGTAAATAATGATCTCTGGAAACTTTATATATATAACTTAAAATGATTTTTGGGTTGACTGTCCCTTTAAGACTGATCCAATCCACAGTTACCTAAAGGGCATATGGTTACCATCTGGCAAGAAAGGATGCCATACTTGTGGAAATTGCACAACATGTAATGGAATGATTACAGTCAACCGATTCCATCATCTACATACTAACCAGCTCTTTCAAATTCGCCATCGCTTGATGTGTACATCAGATCACATTATTTACATCATCATTTGCACATGTTCCCTGTATTATGTTGGGAAAACGTCACCACATTCAGGGAGAGGCTAGCGAATCATAAATCCACCATTAGGCTAGCCTTTGAAAAAGGTGGATCAGACCAACCGGTTGCTCGCCACTTTCAGCAAGCAGGACATGCAATCTCAACTATGAGGACCAAATTGATAGACCATGTTCCAAACTCCAGATGGGCTGGAGATCGTGCTAAAACCCTTCTTAGGCTAGAATCAAGGTGGATCCATCAAATTGGACACTATCTTACCAAGGGGACTTAATACAATGGTTGATTACAGCTGTTTCTACAAATAGGACTGTGAGCTCCCTCTCCTCAAAACAGTTTCTACCATGTCCTTGAGGCACAATGTTTTTAATTTTAACTTTTATTTTAGGTGTTTAATTTGATGTCACTAGTGGATCTGACATGTTTTTGAAGCGTTCTGGCTATGGTTAGCATTGTTTTTGTCATGTTGCCAATATTTGCTATACACACTCTGGTAGTGCCTAGTTACGCTCTACATGCGATCCCCTAGTGATGGTTAAATGTGCACTTTATTAGGTTGGTAGGATGTCTGAGGCGCAGCATTTTTGTCTTGCGCTTGCGTCAGCTTGCTTTACGCTAACACCACGTTTCTATGGCAATGATAGGAACACTAACTCCGTTTGCTGGGGGTGTGTCTAATGTCCGGATGGATAACATGGCGTGCTGTCATTTGTTTGACGCGATTTGTTTACACGTCACCCTGGCAACGGACGATATTTGATGACGTATGTTCGCATCGCACTTGTTCCAGCCTTGTCTTAACGATGTGAGTTTTTTGCGGGCATTTCTGCAGCGTATCAGATTATCCTTAGAGGGTTTATTAGACACTAGCTTAGGGGTATGTTGTTACACGTTGTGTTTTTTATCTACGTGACGAAGGCCCCTGTGTGGGGCCGAAACGTTATGTGTTTGCTTTTGACACATTAAAGGTGGTTGTCATCTCTCTCTTCGTGCCTGCTCTTTCTTGGTGCTCATGTGGGATTCACACCGGGTCCTGAACAACAAGTTTGCCTATTTGGATACGTTTTCAGCAGGGAACAGAGTGGTTGGATTTGTTGGTGAGTGCTGATCTCTTTGTACATATATATATATATATATATATAAAACAAAACAAAAATCCAGATGAAGATTTATAGCTGGAGAGAAACTACTAAAAATAGAACTCACAGCAACACACCAGCACACAACAAGCATACATGCCACATATAAAAAACTATGACCGCTCATATAGCGACAACACTAAGGCATATCAAATAGTAGATGAAATGAAGAAAACCAGTGGCTAAAAATATATATGGACCAACTACACCGGCTCAGCAAACTGAACCCCCAGATAAAGCAGGGAGGATAACGCCTGGGCTGAAGGACACAAGGGTATCTAAGTGGTCCGAATATGGTTACCCAAGCATAATAAATAATGTAATAGCAAGCAACAGCAAAGCAAGAACAAAGCAAGCTCTTTTAGATGAATAAATATGAATATAAATCTTTTAGATGAATAAATATAAATGTGGCCACGCTAATAACAGCTAGTAATGTCAAATCCAGCAGTGTTCTTTAGAAAAGTGTGCATACAAAGAGAGAAACGCTCTACCAGAAACAAACAACTGCTCAGTGGCTTGTTCTATGGCGAGTTACCACCTAGGAGCAGCCTCTTTTAGCCCAGTTGTGCTTTTCACAGAGGAAAACTTTCCTGAAGTATATTAGTCTGATCCTGTTAAGTAAGGTCAGTCCAGCCCAGAAATCAGGGCCGGACTGGGAAACCAGACAGACCCTGGAAATGTTAGAAGACCAGCCCCAGACCCCGCCCCTCCCTGCCACAGACCCCGCCCCTCCTGGCCCCAGGCCCCGCCCCCTCTTATTTCAGAGTTAATTTCAGGGAAAGCAAGGGGAAAAAAATAATGAAAATACATGTTTTTTTTAATTAACATTTAATGGGGAGTTCATTTGATCATTAAATTTGTGGAAAACATAAATAATACAATCACAGTAATGAAAGAACTGATAGGACAAATCATCAGCTTGGTAAAATAGTTGCTTATAAAAGGGTGTGTCCATATGCAAATTTTATATATCTATATTTAATATAGGGGTTAGTACAGCAGATTAACATGCTGGGGATATGCATATTAAAACAATGTTATGCGTATTTCAGTCCACCCATGATAAACTATTAACTTACGCCTAGATTACGAGTTTTGCGGTAACAGGGGTGTGGTGCTAATGAGCCTTTTTTTCACACCGCTCCCTTAAGACAAAGCTGGTATTACAAGTTTTTTTAAACCTGGCGTTAGCCGCAAAAAGGTGAGCGTAGAGCAAAATTTAGCTCCACATCTCGCCTCAATACCAGCATTGCTTAAGTCAGCGGTGAGCTGGCTAAACGTGCTCGTGCATGATGTCCCCATAGGAAACAATGGGGCTGAGCTGGCTGAAAAAAAACCTAACACCTGCAAAAAAGCAGCGTTCAGCTCCTAACGCAGCCCCATTGTTTCCTATGGGGAAATTAATTTTATGTCTGCACCTAACACCCTAACATGAACCCCGAGTCTAAACACCCCTAATATGACACTTATTAACCCCTAATCTGCCGTCCCCGCTATCGCTGACACCTACATTATATTATTAACCCCTAATCTGCCGCTCCAGACACCGCCGCCACCTAATTATACTTATGAACCCCTAATCTACTGCCCCCAACATCGCCGACACCTACATTATAGTTATTAACCCCTAATCTGCCCCCCCAACATCGCCGCAACTATATTAAATTTATTAACCCCTAATCTGCCCCCCCAACGTCGCCACAACTATATTAAATTTATTAACCTCTAATCTGCCGCCGCCAACGTCGCCGCCACTATAATAAATTTATTAACCCCTAAACCTAAGTCTAACCCTAACACCCCCCTAACTTAAATATAATTTAAATTAAACTAAATAAATTTACCATAATTAAATAAATTAATCCTATTTAAAACTAAATATTTACCGATAAAATAAACCATAAACTAGCTAAAATATAACTAATAGTTACATTGTAGCTAGCTTAGGATTTATATTTATTTTACAGGCAACTTTGTATTTATTTTAACTAGGTAGAATAGTTATTTAATAGTTATAAACTATTTAATAACTTCCTAGTTAAAATAAGTACAAAAGTACCTGTAAAATAAACCCTAACCTAAGTTACAATTACACCTAACACTACACTATAATTAACCCCTTAATGACAGAGGACGTACCAGGTACGTCATAGGAAAAAACTCCCTTAGTGACAATTGACGTACCTGGTACGTCCTCTGTTGTCTGAAGTGCTGGAAGCGATCACGATTGCTTCCAGCTGCTTCCAAGGGATTGTAGTGATGCCTCAATATTGAGGCATCACTGCAATCCCCTATTTTACATACCGATGCAGAATCGGCCACTGATACTAACAATTTCGTTGGTTGATGGTAGCAGCCTTTATCTGTACTCGCCTCAGTTTTTTTCCCAAAGCGATCTTACTTCTTTTGATGTTAGTACCGGAGCGGCGATTGCGGCCGGGGGGGCGGGGGGGGGGGAAAGTAAAAAGTAAAAATAAAAAGACCAATGTGGAAGCAGGGGGATCTTAGCTCTTTAGTAAGGGATCTGGGAGGGGGAGGGATGTAGATCGTTTAGGGGGGCCAACTACACTACAGAAAACAAGTATTACATAGAAAAAAGTAAAAAAAAAACTATTTTGGGGGGCAAATTGGGTACTGGCAGACAGCTGCCAGTACCCAAGATGGCGGCAAATAGTTAGAGGGGGAGGTTTAGAGAGATGTATTGGGGGGGATCAGGGAGGTTGTGGGGTAAGGGGGGATCCATCACTGCAGACTGTATGAAAAAATTAAAAAAATAATAATAAATTATTTTTATTTCAGTACTGGCAGACTTTCTGCCAGTACTTAAGATGGCGGTGACAATTGTGAGGTGGGGGAGGGAAGAGAGCTGTTTGAGGGGGGTCAGGGGGG
Source organism: Bombina bombina (assembly GCF_027579735.1). Lineage (NCBI taxonomy): Eukaryota > Metazoa > Chordata > Amphibia > Anura > Bombinatoridae > Bombina > Bombina bombina. The sequence continues at coordinate 571,776,002 of NC_069499.1, forward strand.
GATCAGGGGGTGGGATGTGTCAGATGGGAGGCTGATCTCTACGCTAAAGCTAAAAATTAACCCTACAAGCTACCTAATTAACCCCTTAACTGCTGGGCATATTACAAGTGTGGTGCGCAGCAGTATTAAACGGCCTTATTATTACCAAAAAGCGCAACGCCAAAGCCATATATGTCTGCTATTTCTGAACAAAGGGGATCCCAGAGAAGCATTTACAACCATTTGTGCCATAATTGCACAAGCTGTTTGTAAATAATTTCAGTGAGAAACCTAAAATTGTGAAAAATTTAAGTTTTTTTTTTATTTGATCGTATTTGGCGGTAAAATGGTGGCATGAAATATACCAAAATGGGCCTAGATCAATACTTTGAGATGTCTTCTAAATATAAATATATACATGTCAAGGGATATTCAGGTATTCCTGAAAGATATCAGTGTTCCAATGTAACTAGCGCTAATTCTGGAAAAAAGTGGTTTGGAAATAGCAAAGTGCTACTTGTATTTATGGCCCTATAACTTGCAAAAAAGGCAAAGAACATGTAAACATTGGATATTTCTAAACTCAGGACAAAATTTAGAAACTATTTAGAATGTTTTTTTTTTGGTGGTTGTAGATGTGTAACAGATTTTGGGGGTCAAAGTTAGAAAAAGTGTGTTTTTTTCAATTTTTTCCTCATATTTTACATTTTTTTATAGTAAATTATAAGATATGATGAAAATAATGGTATCTTTAGAAAGTCCATTTAATGGCGAGAAAAACGGTATATAATATGTATGGGTACAGTAAATGAGTAAGAGGAAAATTACATCTAAACACAAACACTGCAGAAATGTAAAAATAGCCATTGTCATTAAGGGTAAGAAAATTGAAAAATGGTCCGGTCATTAAGGGGTTAAACTAATTATCTAAACTACCTACAATTAAATTAAATAAACCAAATTACGAAAAAAAAAACCCACTAAATTACAGGGAAAAAAAAGAATTGCAAGAATTTTAAACTAATTACACCTAATCTAATCCCCCTAATAAAATAAAAAAGCCCCCCAAAATAATAAAATTCCTTACCCTACACTAAATTACAAATAGTCCTTAAAAGGGCCTTTTGTGGGGCATTGCCCCAAAGTAATCAGCTCTTTCACCTGTAAAAAAAAATACAATACCCCCCCAACATTAAAACCACCCACACACCCAACCCTACTCTAAAACCCACCCAATTCCCCTTAATAAAACCTAACACTACCCCCCTGAAGATCTCCTTACCTTGAGCCTTCTTCACCCAGCCGGGCACAAGTGGACCTCCAGAGGGGCAGAAGTCTTCATCCGATCCGGGCAGAAAAGGTCCTCCAAGCTGCAGAAGTCTTCATCCAGGCAGCATCTTCTATCTTCATCCATCTGGAGCGGGTCCATCTTCAATCCAGCCGATGTGGAGCCATCCTCTTCAAACGAAGTCCAAGCGAAGAATGAAGGTTCCTTTAAATGACGTCATCCAAGATGGCGTCCCTTGAATTCCGATTGTCTGATAGGATTCTGTTCCAATCAGCCAATAGAATGCGAGCTCAATCCTATTGGCTGATTGGAATTGACTGATTTAAAATGAGCCAATCTGAATTAAGTGGTACCCCTATATATTGGGGTTCAGCGCTTCCGGGATTTCAGAGTCTGGCGGCGACTGCATAAAACCAGGGCTCCCAAAGAGAGCCAAAGAGCTGAAGATTGTGTAGCTGAGTCGGTGGAAGTCCACCTCCGCTGCCGTGTAGATCGTTCGGCACCTGGACCCTGGATGAAAAGGGCCCCAGCGTGGAAAAAGATGGTAGAGCGGGGGCGACAAAAGAGGCTTGTGAAGAGGGCCCAACGTCGTATCAAGAGGAGCCAGATTACCAATAAATTCAAGTATCACTTTTGGGATACTTAGGGCTTTTTTGGGGTGAGTTTTTTATTGTTAAGATTTTTATTTGCTAGCCTAGTTTTTTTTTTAGTTAGCTTAATTTTGTTGGCAAAAGAGCTTATCAATTTAGGGCCATGTACTACAAAAGACCCTTTTAAAGGCTAATGTAATTTATTTTAGTGTTATGGGCCATGTAACAGCTTTTTTTTTTGTGGTAATTTAGCGGCTTAGTTTAGTGGGGCAGGGGGGTTAGTTTAGAGGGGCTGGTTAGGTGTTAGGTACAGTAGTGTTAGATTGCATTTGGGGTTGTTGTGTTTTTTTTAATTAGACTTTAATTGTAACTTTGAGCGTCTAGTTTAGAAGGGGGTTAGGTGTTAGGTTAGTTTGCATTTGGGGTATGTGGCGGAATAGGGGTTAATAGCATAGTACTTGCAGTGGGTATATGGTGGCTTAAGGGTTTATAGTTAGAGACATAGGGGTAATAGTTTATTGCGGTCGGTATGTGGCTACATAGGGGTTAATATATACTAGAGGCGGGTATGTGGCGGCATAGGGGTTTATAGTTAGCGATTTGCCGTGGGTATGTGGTGGCATAGGGGTTAATAGTTAGATACAATAAAGCCGATGTTACAGTTTTTTTTTAATATATATATATATATATATATATATATATACATACATACATACGTATGTATGTATGTTTGTATGTATGTATGTATGTATATATGTTAAAGCCCTATGCAGACATTTTTTTCAAACAAAAATAAAAAAGGTACAAAACCACACAATTAAACAGATAAACTAGTATGTCCCACAGACTCTGGTGCAACCCAAGAGTCCAGGGGTGCCTGGGTAAAATTCTCACAGTTAGTATCAACCATGGGCTTAACAGATGCTAGCTTACAATTATTGTAAAAAATATCCGGCATAGTCAAGCATTTGCTTGTCTGTGTGTACTCTTGAAATAATTGTGTTTATAATATAATGTGTACCTTTTTGAGATATCATGTTAAAAAACTTTTGGGGCATGATCCGATAAAGATCGTAGTTTGCGGCGCAAGCGAGGGAACCCCCGCCACCCGCAGTTTCAGCTCGCAACTCGAGCTATCCCATATACGGCGCCGTCAGAGGTTAAAGTGCCGTAAGTCTGACAAACCAGCGATGTCCAGAAATCTGCGTAAGTACAAATTTCTGGAGTCGCCAGTGACTTACGGCACTTTAGAAACTGCCGGCGCCTACAAAACCTGACTAAAGTTATAAAATCACCCGTACTGTCTAACACGCCTCCTAAACATAGCCCGACACGTCTAACCCTCTATCCGCTATCCCCCCTCACTATCCTAACAATAAAACATGTATTAACCCCTAAAACGCCGCTCCCAGACCCCGCTGCCAGCTATATTAAAGCTATAACCCCTAATGTGAGCCCCTACCCCGCCGCCATCTACCTTACCTACCCCCTAAAGTGATCCCCCTACACCGCCGAAATCTACCTTACCTACCCCCTAAAGTGATCCCCCTACACCGCCGCCATCTACTTTACCTACCCCCTAAAGTGATCCCCCTACACCGCCTCCATCTACCTTACCTACCCCCTAAAGTGATCCCCCTACACTGCCGCCATCTACCTTACCTACCCCCTAAAGTGAGCCCCTACCCCGCCGCCATCTACCTTACCTACCCCCTAAAGTGATCCCCCTACACCACCGCCATCTACCTTACCTACCCCCTAAAGTGAGCCCCTACCCCGCCGCCATCTATCTTACCTACCCCCTAAAGTGAGCCCCTACCCCGCTGCCATCTACCTTACCTACCCTCTAAAGTGAGCCCATACCCCGCCGCCATCTACCTTACCTACCCCCTAAAGTGATCCCCCTACACCTCCGCCATCTACCTTACCTACCCCCTAAAGTGAGCCCCTACCCCGCTGCCATCTATCTTACCTACCCCCTAAAGTGAGCCCCTACCCCGCCGTCATCTATCTTACCAACCCCCTAAAGTGAGCCCCTACCCCGCCGCCATCTATTTTAAAAATATGAACCCCTAATTTAATCCCCTTACACCGCCGCCAGCTATATTAACTATAATAACCCTAATTATATTAGGGTTAATATAGTTAATATAGTTATTATATTATATATTAACTATATTAACCCTAATTATATTAGGGTTAATATAGTTAATATCATTATTATATTATATATATTAACTATATTAACCCTAATTATATTAGGGTTAATATAGTTAATATCGTTATTATATTATATATATATTAAGTATAATAACCCTATCTAACTCTAACATCCCTAACTAAATTCTTATTAAAATAGATCTAATTAATATTAATATTATTAATTAAAATATTCCTATTTAAATCTAAATACTTACCTATAAAATAAACCCTAAGATAGCTACAATGTAATTAATAATTACATTGTAGCTATTTTAGGGTTTATATTTATTTTACAGGTAACTTGGTATTTATTTTAACTAGGTACAATAGCTATTAAATAGTTAATAACTATTTAATAGCTACCTAGTTAAAATAATTACCAATTTACCCGTAAAATAAATCCTAACCTAAGTTACAAATACACCTACACTATCAATAAATTAAATAAACTACAAATATCTAAACTAAAATACAATAAAATAATCTAAACTAAATTACAAAAAAAACGAAACACTAAATTACGAAAAATAAAAAAAAGATTACAAGATTTTTAAGCTAATTACACCTATTCTAAGCCCCCTAATAAAATAATAAAGCCCCCCCAAATAAAAAAAAATTCCCTAACCTATTCTAAATTTAAAAAGTTCACAGTTCTTTTACCTTACCAGCCCTTAAAAGGGCCTTTTGTGGGGCATGCCCCAAAGAAAACAGCTCTTTTGCCTGTAAAAAAACACACAATACCACCCCCCAACATTACAACCCACCACCCGCATATCCCTATTCTAAACCCACCCAAACCCCCCTTAAAAAAACCTAACACTACCCCCTGAAGATCTCCCTACCTTGTCTTCACCTAGCCGGGCAGAACTCTTCATCCGATCCGGGCGATGTCCAATCAAGCGGCAGTGAAGTCTTCTTCCATCCGGGCGATGTCTTCAATCAAGCGGCAGTGAAGTCTTCTTCCATCCGGCGATGTCTTCAAGCAAAGCGGCATCATCAATCTTCTTTCTTCGCTCCTCCGCCGCGGAGCATCCATCCTGCACGAAGACTGAACTAGGAATGAGGTACCTTTAAATGACGTCATCCAAGATGGCGTCCGTCGAATTCCTATTGGCTGATAGGATTCTATCAGCCAATCGGAATTAAGGTAGAGAAATCTGATTGGCTGATTGAATCAGCCAATCAGATTCAAGTTCAATCCGATTGGCTGCGCAAAGATCGGCGTCGCCGGCTTTTGCGGGCGACGCTGCATATCAGATCGGGCCCTTGGTTACTCCTACGAGCCTGACTATGCCCGGATATTTTTTAAATAATTGTAAGCTAGCATCCAGCAAGAGAATATCTGTTAAGCCCACTGATATCCTTGCTGAACATGTGATATCGATTTGCGACGTGGTTCTATGTTAGCTTATGGGAGTATAAATTACGGCCGACGGGTAAAATATACGTGTCACATTTGTTTATTTTTTAGATTAGGGATTTCTGGGCACTCTTAAAAGAGCTGCATGCCTTTTAAGGGCAGTAAAAGAGCTGAATGCCCCTTTAAGGGCAATGCCCATAAAATGACCCTTTAGGGGCAATGGGTAGTTTAGGATTTTTTTGTGTTAGGTTTTTTATTTTGGGGGGTTTAATGGGTGGGGGGTTTTACTGTTAGAGGGATGTTAATGGCGGATTAGGGATTAATATACTTTATTAGGTTTATTGCGATGTGGGTTAATGGTGGATTAGGGGTTAATATACTTTATTAGGTTTATTGCGATGTGGGTTAATGGCGGATTAGGGGTTCATATACTTTATTAGGTTTATTGCATTGTGGGTTAATGTCGGATTAGGGGTTCATATACTTTATTAGTTATTGCGGTGGGGGATTGCGGTTGACAGGTAGATAGATATTGCGCATGTGTTAGGTGCTAGTTTATATTTTCAGGCAATTAGGGGAGTTACGGTGCTCACATACTCAGCGCAAGGCTTGCTGCGCCTGCCTTTGAGTGGCAAGGTGAAAATCCTTGTGCTGAATATGTGATATCGATTTGCGACGTGGTTCTATGTTAGCTTATGGGAGTAAAAATTGCGGCCGATGGGTAAAATATATGTGTCGCATTTATATGCGGCGCTGTATATGTGATACCAAAACCGTATAAAAAATTACGTCGCTAGCTTTTACAGGTAACGCCGCATATGTAATCTTGCCCCATGTTCAGTTAGAAACCAGTAGTGCATTGTTACTCCTTCAACAAATGATACCAAGAGAATGAAGCAATTTTGATAATAGAAGTAAACTGGAAAGTTGTTTAAAATTGTATGTTCTACCTAAATCAGTTTTGGGTTTCATGTCCATTTAATGCATTTTTTTTATATCAGACAGTGTTAATATGAGTGTAACTGTACTGTTAAATGCATTTTTTTTGGGTTCTGTGCAACTTTTTTGTCTTGCGTAACAGTAAACCAGAGCTCTGAAGTGGAGCTAACCTGACGCATGTTAAATTTAATTGCGCTCAAGTGAACGCATTTACTTTCTACTCGTAATACACACGCTATTTCCATTGCACGCAATGAGCCAAGAAATACCCTGCACCGCTCATTCCCTGCAGTTAGTGCGCCAAATCCATGACTAGATTACTGGGAAATATGAATCTGAGCTTTTTGTTAGGATATGACTCTAATTTGAATGACTATACGTGGGAGCCTTTAGTAAAGTTAATTGGTGAAACTAATTACAAAGGTGTTTTTTCCCCCAAACATGTTACTTACTGAGGCTTATTGGTAAAGACTGGCAAATAGGCATGTGCACGGGTGAAAAATTTGTTTATTCCGAAAGATTTGTTTCATATTTTTTAAATGTTTGGTTCAGCTGAATTTCGTCCATGCAGGCTGTCGGTTCATACAAATATTGTATTTGTTACCGTTATTTTCAATGGGAACAGCTAATATAGACAACTAATATTAACAACAATCTTACATTATAGGATATGAACTATTAAATGAACCCGTATTTCAATGTTAAAAGAACATAAAACTTCTGTGTGACTAAAATCCAGCATTTAGTGCCTGACCTTTTTAACATCAGTCATTAGTAATATTAAGGCAGGACAGGGGACGATGGACAAATGGTAAGACGCACTGTACATAATTACAAACAAAGAACTTATTAATTAAACAATATAACTCCTTCTCCCATTCCTGCACCTATTTTTTGGTGCCAAACGGCATAAATGAATGAACAAATCAATTTTGTCAAGCAATCATTCGTTTTACATCCGTTCCATCCAATAATTTATTCGGCTCTTCATTTATCAAATGAATCGATGAATCAGCAAACTTCAGACAAATTTGCATCTCTATCAAATGAATAAGACTACAAGTGAGAAGTGACATCAAACTGCCAGCAGGTGGCACTGTAGTTACACAAAAGGATAGACACAATCCGCTTTTTTTTTCTTTTATTAGATTTTTTTTTTTTTTTTCTGCTTGATTTTGTACTGAGAAGCAAATGTAACACCTCAGATTTTTTTATTTTCTGAATGTTACAATGAACCTAAATTACCTAAAAATCTCCTCCATTGCAAAATTCTTGCTTAAGGGCACAGGACTTTTCAACTTACGTCTCTTATTTAATTCGCTTCATACCTAATTAGTCTCAGCACCTAGGTGCTATTTGCTGGTCCTATCTAGCTATGATTTTCAACAAAGGATACCTAAATAATGAAGTAAATTAGATAATAGAAATAAATTGGAAAGTTGTTTAAAATTTTGAGCTCTTTCTGAATTATGAAAGAAAAAAATCTTTCCTATCCCTTTAAGACTTTTGTATCTGCAGCTTTAGTTGAATGTAATTATTTGTATAATACATGTGACCTATCTCACAACTGTCCTATATTTTGTGTGCCAGTCCTGGTTTTATGGTTGAATTCTACTTGGGCTATTTGTGCCACTTTGGTACTAGAGCTAGCGGCGTATTATGGCCTAGGTCAACAAGGCCGGTGCCTAGGGCAACAGATTTGGGAGGGGCAGCACATCTGCCCTATCCTCTCTCTAAAAGCCAGCACACAGTACAGTGAGCGATAAAGTGCAGGCTTTTACAGAGAAGACAAGGCACGTGCGCTGATTAAGGTCACCGTTGCTTCATTTAGAGCCGCCGGCATTTTTGCAGTGGAAGTGTTCTTGGTGAGAAACTTGCCCAGGGATATGCTTACAAGGTGAGGCTTTAGAAGACCTTGTGCCGATATGCTGCCTCCCCTTGTCAGCTGTGGTGGATCTGCGAGCGCAGTGCTTATTGCAGGTCTTAGTAACTAACAGACTGGCTGCGTCTGTGCACTGCTTAGATCAGCTTGTGATGTCTAATCATAAACACTCAGTGCTAATGTATGTTAGCTACGGACACTTAAAACGTTTCATTACTTGAATAATGGTAATTACTGTATGTTGTTGCATGTAAAGGGCAGTGATAGTTTTCAAAGTGTATTCTTCTTTCCCTCCATTCCTCTCTCCTTTCTTTCCCTTTCTCCCTCCCTTCCTCAACTCACTCCCTCCCTCAACTCCCTCCCTCCCTTATTTCTTTCCCTCCCTTCCTTCCTCCTTCCCTCCCTTCTTTCTCTCAACTCCCTCCCTTGCTCCCTTCTATCACTTTCTTTCCCTCCCCCATTTTCTCCTCTCCCTACTCACTTTTCTCTTCTCCCTCCCTTCCTTCTTTCCCTCCCTTTTTTCCCCTCCCCTTCTTTTCTCTCCCTTCTCTCAAAATGGTATAAGATGCATACAATTCAACCCACCCGTATGCAAGTGTTTTATTAGCCATTTTCTTTTTAATTGTTATGAAAAAAGAAAAAACAAAAACAAAACAGTTTACACACTGAGCCAAAAAATATTAAGGGGAAAAAAGGCCTAAACCCTTTTTTTTTTTTTTTTTTTGGGGGGGGGGGCAACAGAATTTTGAGTGCCTATGGCAGCACAAAACCTAAATACGCCCCTGACTAGAGCTGATTGTTATGTATAGTCACTTACAGACACAGCAAACCACCACTTACAGTCTCTCATGACTGGCTCTACACATAGCATCATAGGCTACCATGTGACTTCTGTATACAATGTACATAGCAATACAAAGCGTGCTTGTTGTGGGTAGAACACTCATCAGTGGCCAGGTCTCTTCCAAAAATGTTTAATAATATTTTTATTTAAATTATGGTATTCACAAAATTCACAGCTTTAACAAATAAAATATTAACATTTGACTTTTATTTTAATATCGCATCAGAGAACTGGCAGTGATGATGTGTGATGTGGGAAAATTAAAGTATACAGGGAGTGCAGAATTATTAGGCAAGTTGTATTTTTGAGGATTAATTTTATTATTGAACAACAACCATGTTCTCAATGAACTCAAAAAACTCATTAATATCAAAGCTGAATATTTTTGGAAGTAGTTTTTAATTTGTTTTTAGTTTTAGCTATTTTAGGGGGATATCTGTGTGTGCAGGTGACTATTACTGTGCATAATTATTAGGCAACTTAACAAAAAACAAATATATACCCATTTCAAATATTTATTTTTACCAGTGAAACCAATATAACATCTCAACATTCACAAATATACATTTCTGACATTCAAAAACAAAACAAAAACAAATCAGTGACCAATATAGCCACCTTTCTTTGCAAGGACACTCAAAAGCCTGCCATCCATGGATTCTGTCAGTGTTTTGATCTGTTCACCATCAACATTGCGTGCAGCAGCAACCACAGCCTCCCAGACACTGTTCAGAGAGGTGTACTGTTTTCCCTCCTTGTAAATCTCACATTTGATGATGGACCACAGGTTCTCAATGGGGTTCAGATCAGGTGAACAAGGAGGCCATGTCATTAGATTTTCTTCTTTTATACCCTTTCTTGCCAGCCACGCTGTGGAGTACTTGGTCGCGTGTGATGGAGCATTGTCCTGCATGAAAATCATGTTTTTCTTGAAGGATGCAGACTTCTTCCTGTACCACTGCTTGAAGAAGGTGTCTTCCAGAAACTGGCAGTAGGACTGGGAGTTGAGCTTGACTCCATCCTCAACCCGAAAAGGCCCCACAAGCTCATCTTTGATGATACCAGCCCAAACCAGTACTCCACCTCCACCTTGCTGGCGTCTGAGTCGGACTGGAGCTCTCTGCCCTTTACCAATCCAGCCACGGGCCCATCAATCTGGCCCATCAAGACTCACTCTGATTTCATCAGTCCATAAAACCTTAGAAAAATGTCTTGAGATATTTCTTGGCCCAGTCTTGACGTTTCAGCTTGTGCGTCTGTCAGGGATTTGTGCATACTGTTTCTTTAAATTAGCCGCACCAATTACCTCCTTGCAGCTCCTTTAAATCACCTGCTCACTAAGCAATCACTGCTTAGTATTTTGTTATTCAACCCTGAGTAACTCTGAGCCTCCTGCTCCCTCCAGTGACTATAGTCTTATAAATATCTTTTTGATCTTTTCCTGCAGGTCTTTTATGTTGGCTACTCTGAACTTTTATCTACAGCACATTGTCTTGGAATCAATATTTCTATCAGAGACACTGCATGAACTTATCCTTTTGTTTGCTTATTTCACTTTCAGCTTTTCAGCCCACCGGAGTCTGTCCTCAGACTATCTGGATCCGGACCTCTGCATTTCTCAAAGTACCGACTCTCTCTAAACCAGCACCTCTCAAACTAAGGTACAAATTCTCCTTTAATAATCACTTACCGGAAAAGTTTCTATCGCAGCTTCTGTTTCAAACCTGTCTACGCTGCCTGTGTTTGTCTGACGTCACACGCTACTCAAGCTGCAGCATATGAACAGAGTACACTTCTCCCTCTGCTAAAGCTCCTTCCTCATACACGCTGAATTGGCATGCTTCGTCTGGAATGAACTGTGAGTACCTCTAATAGAGGAAAATCTAACCAACCGCATTTGCAATAAGAACTGTTCATATCTGGAAAGGTACATTTAATGCAATTAAGTTCATTCATAATGTTAACAAATATGACTGAGTGAAATGCTTTCCGCTTGAAGTTGTCTCTGTATTTAAATCCTGCAGTGCCTATAATATCATTCTCTTCTGATCTCACTCTATGAGTTAAAGAAGAAGTCTTATCTGAATATTTGGGGATATTCTGAATCTTCGACTTAACAAACTAACCTTACACTAATTCAACTGATAACATTCAGAACCAGTGTTATCAAATCACTTAGTGTTACAAACCAACAATTACTTATATTTGTTTGCTAAGTAACTGGTTAGCATTTTCTCTCAGGAAAATCAAACAAGTGTTTGTAGTTTCTTACATAATACTAAGCCTTAAAAAATAAACCATACTTAGCATGGATCCTGCTGAAATACCACAGTTTGTATACAACTTAAATCAGAAAGTGGATCAAATGGGACAAGCTATACTTGATTTACAGGCAGAAAATAAGGTAATTAGAGAATTACTTAAAGATGTGAAGGAACACACCTCAGGCCCAGAACCACAAGTAAGTTTACCAGAGTTGTTTTTTGGAGACAGAAGAATGTATAGACAATTTAAGAACGCATGTCAACTTTTGTATAGCTTAAAACCTAAAACCTATCCTACAGATAGAGTGAGGGTGCTTACTACAATATCATTTCTGAGGTCAGAGCCTAGGATTTGGGCTGATCATTTATGTGAATTGAATGACCCTCTGTTGAATTCCTTATCAGATTTTTTCACAGCTATGGATGAGCTATACCGTGATACGGACATACAACTTACCGCAGAACAGAAAATGAGGAGCCTTAAACAAGGAAAGAAATCAGTGGAGGAATATATCACTGAATTTAAATTATATGCTTCAGACTCAGCTTGGAGTTTGGTATCACTTAGGAACCAGTTCAGACTTGGCCTGTCAGACATCATCAAGGATGAACTTGCACAAATGGAATTACCCAGTACCCTAGAAGCCCTAATGAAGGTAGCCACACAAATAGACCGAAGATTAAGAGAAAGAAAGGCAGAAAAAACCAACCAGGATATTACACCAAAACCCTCCACTGCAGCGTACCACCCTCTAAAGACCTCCTCAACTGATCAACCATCTCCCATGGAAATAGGAGTAATTAGAGGACCACTAACTCCAGATGAAAGATTGAGGAGAAGAACAAACCATTTGTGTACGTACTGCGCAAACCCCAACCATATGGTCACTGACTGTCCAATCCTAAGAAAGAGCAAAAAGAGTAAGTTTAAATACTTAAATAACACCAGTACAGATGTTAAAACCGTGTCTTACTGTAATCTGTCTCTCCTATTACAGTGGGACCTTAGAAGATTGGACGTCAACGCTATTTTGGATTCTGGAGCATTTGGAAACTTTATAGATATTTCCATTGTGCAGAAAAATAAAATACCCACTATAATGAAAAAAATTCCAGTCTCTCTCAAAGTTATTGATGGGTCAAATATTTCTTCTGGACCGATTACACACAACACTGTACCTATTCTAGTCACTACCTCTGGGGGTCATACTGAATACATAACTTTTGACATCATTCCAACACCACATTTTCCCGTTGTCTTAGGTATTTACTGGTTACAGATGCATAACCCAACTATCGATTGGTCTCTTTCTACAATAACATTTCATTCCAAATTTTGTAAAAATACATGTTTTCCACAACCTGTAATTCTTCATGTCGATTCTACAGAAGTAACCATACCGGAGCCCTACCAAGATTTCGCAGAGGTTTTCATTAAAACGGAAGCAGAAACGTTACCTCCGCACCGGATTTATGATTGTCCGATTGAGCTAGTACCAGGAGCCACTTTACCAGTCGGCCATCTCTACCCATTGAGTCAATCAGAACTTGAACATCTGAAACAATACCTACAAGACAACCTCCGAAAAGGCTTCATCAGACCATCATCCTCATCTGCAGCAGCTGGAATGTTCTTTGTCACTAACAAAGACTCATCACTATGACCAATTATAGATTACCGTGAGCTTAATAAACGGACAATAAAAAAACGGTATCCCTTACCACTAATTCCAGAGATGATAGAAAGGTTAACCAATGCATCCATATTCACAAAGTTGGACTTAAGAGGGGCTTACAATCTCGTACGTATCAGGGAAGGAGACGAATGGCTCACTGCATTTAGAACTAGGTACGGGTTGTTCGAGTACCTTGTGATGCCATTCGGTCTCTGTAATGCCCCTGCTTCTTTCCAGCATTTTATAAATGATATTTTCAGAGATTTGTTAGATGTATGCCTAGTTGTATACCTAGACGACATTCTGATATATTCCAACAACTTGCCTGACCACATAAAACATGTCCGGTGGGTGCTATCTCGTCTGAAGATTCATAAGCTATACGCCAAGATAGAGAAATGTTCTTTCCATAAAAACACCATCTCTTTTCTAGGGTATACTATTTCATCAAATGGAATTCAGATGCAGACAGAAAAGGTTGACTCAGTTAAAGACTGGCCCCAGCCAACTGATAGGAAGTCTTTACAGAGATTTCTTGGGTTCGCAAACTATTACCGAAAATTTATAAAAGATTTTTCTTCAACTGTAAAACCACTCACTCAGCTTACTGGTACCACACAACCTTTCATTTGGACTGATAAGCATACAACAGTTTTTGAACTCATAAAAAGGAAGTTCACTGAAGCTCCTATTCTTAGATTCCCTAACATTGACCTACAATATATACTCGAGGTTGATTCCTCGGACTACGCCATCGGGGCAGTACTATCTCAACAAGAAGGTCCCAAAGAACCTTTACGTCCTATTTCATTTTTCTCTTAAACCATGACTTCAGCAGAAAGAAATTACGCCATTGGGGACAAGGAATTACTAGCAATTCGGAGATCTCTAGAATTTTGGCGTCATCTTTTAGAAGGCGCAAAGAAACCATTCATAATCTATACAGACCACAAAAATTTGCAGTACTTACAAAATAATAAAACTTTATCAGCCCGACAAGTCCGGTGGAGTTTGTACTTTTCAAGATTTGATTTTCAGATTGTCTACCGTCCAGCCAGTAAGAATGGGAAAGCAGATGCTCTATCCAGACAGTTTCTATCCCCTCCACCCTCTGATACTCCATCTTCCATGATTCCCTCAGAACGTTTCATTGGGCTAGCTTCAGATTTATTATCAGAGATCAAAAGGCTAACAGTTACCGACAGACTTCCAACCACGTCGACACTAAAAGAAGTAGAAGGTGTATATTATCACAAAGATAAGATCTACATACCTGAACCACTCAGCAACATCACGACATCCCAATAGTGGGACACCCTGGTGAAAAACGTACTTTCCAACTCATATCCAGACAATATTGGTGGCCACAAATGAGAAGAACTATCTCATCTTACATAAAGGGCTGTATCAACTGTCAAACATGCAAGAATGAAAGGAGTTCCCCTTATGGACTACTGATGCCGATACCCGTGTCAGTCAGACCATGGAAACAAATCGGTATAGATTTCATAGTTGAATTACCTCCATCTAAAAATCAGACTACCATAATGGTAGTAGTGGATAGCTTTACTAAAATGGCCCATTTCGTACCTTACCATAAAACTCCAACTTCAGCTGAAACAGCAACACTTTTCATAGAACATGTTGTCAGATTACATGGAGTACCATCAACAATAATTTCAGACAGGGGCTCCCAGTTCACTTCAAGATTTTGGAAAAATTTATGTCTCTCCCTCAGCATACAACATCACTATACTACAGCATACCATCCTCAAGCTAATGGGCAAGTTGAGAGGATAAATCAATGGTTGGATGAATACTTACGCTGCTATTGCTCCTACCAACAAAATAACTAGGTAACTTTCCTTCCCTTTGCTGAATTTGCCTACAATAACTTAACCAGCTCCTCCACTAAACTCTCACCCTTCTATGCAAACTATGGTTTCCATCCCAGTATGAGTACCATCTCATCCAATCCATCAGATTCACCCCTAGTTGATGAGCTAAACAACGCTCTACTCGATAACTTTAAATTCATTAAGGAAAATATCATCAAGGCTCAAAGTTCCCAAAAACATTACTATGATTTAAGAAGACGAGAACCACCTACCTACAGGGTTGGAGATCGAGTCTGGTTGTCAACTAAAAATCTCAAGATTCAGTTACCCAGTAGAAAATTAACCCAGAAATTCTGTGGTCCATTTACCATATCTAAAATTATAAATAAAAACGCTGTTACTTTGGATCTGCCTACAGCTATGAAAATTCATAGTACCTTCCATGTTTCTTTGATAAAACCTTATTCTCCAACAAGAATCGGGACTGCACTCCTTCCCCCTAGTGTTTCTATACAAGATTCCGAAGTTTACGAAGTTCAAGAGTTGATAGACTCTCTGTACTCGAGGGGTAAATTACAGTATTTAGTGAGATGGAAGGGTTTCACGGAAGAAGATGATACCTGGGAACCGACGTCTAATATCTTTGCCCCAAAATTGGTTTCCCTTTATCACAGGAAGTTTCCTGATCGTCCTAGACCTCAAGCTGAGGATCAGCTTGTTTGAGGGGGGAGTCATGTCAGGGATTTGTGCATACTGTTTCTTTAAATTAGCCGCACCAATTACCTCCTTGCAGCTCCTTTAAATCACCTGCTCACTAAGCAATCACTGCTTAGTATTTTGTTATTCAACCCTGAGTAACTCTGAGCCTCCTGCTCCCTCCAGTGACTATAGTCTTATAAATATCTTTTTGATCTTTTCCTGCAGGTCATTTGTGTTGGCTACTCTGAACTTTTATCTACAGCACATTGTCTTGGAATCAATATTTCTATCAGAGACACTGCATGAACTTATCCTTTTGTTTGCTTATTTCACTTTCAGCTTTTCAGCCCACCGGAGTCTGTCCTCAGACTGTCTGGATCCGGACCTCTGCATTTCTCAAAGTACAGACTCTCTCTAAACCAGCACCTCTCAAACTAAGGTACAAATTCTCCTTTAATAATCACTTACCGGAAAAGTTTCTATCGCAGCTTCTGTTTCAAACCTGTCTACGCTGCCTGTGTTTGTCTGACGTCACACGCTACTCAAGCTGCAGCATATGAACAGAGTACACTTCTCCCTCTGCTAAAGCTCCTTCCTCATACACGCTGAATTGGCATGCTTCGTCTGGAATGAACTGTGAGTACCTCTAATAGAGGAAAATCTAACCAACCGCATTTGCAATAAGAACTGTTCATATCTGGAAAGGTACATTTAATGCAATTAAGTTCATTCATAATGTTAACAAATATGACTGAGTGAAATGCTTTCCGCTTGAAGTTGTCTCTGTATTTAAATCCTGCAGTGCCTATAATATCATTCTCTTCTGATCTCACTCTATGAGTTAAAGAAGAAGTCTTATCTGAATATTTGGGGATATTCTGAATCTTCGACTTAACAAACTAACCTTACACTAATTCAACTGATAACATTCAGAACCAGTGTTATCAAATCACTTAGTGTTACAAACCAACAATTACTTATATTTGTTTGCTAAGTAACTGGTTAGCATTTTCTCTCAGGAAAATCAAACAAGTGTTTGTAGTTTCTTACAGCGTCTTGTTCAGTGGTGGTCGTCTTTCAGCCTTTCTTACCTTGGCCATGTCTCTGAGTATTGCACACCTTGTGCTTTTGGGCACTCCAGTGATGTTGCAGCTCTGAAATATGGCCAAAGTGGTGGCAAGTGGCATCTTGGCAGCTGCACGCTTGACTTTTCTCAGTTCATGGGCAGTTATTTTGCGCCTTGGTTTTTCCACACGCTTCTTGCGACCCTGTTGACTATTTTGAATGAAACGCTTGATTGTTCGATGATCACGCTTCAGAAGCTTTGCAATTTTAAGAGTGCTGCATCCCTCTGCAAGATATCTCACTATTTTTTACTTTTCTGAGCCTGTCAAGTCCTTCTTTTGACCCATTTTGCCAAAGGAAAGGAAGTTTGCCTAATAATTATGCACACCTGATATAGGGTGTTGATGTCATTAGACCACACCCCTTCTCATTACAGAGATGCACATCACCTAATATGCTTAATTGGTAGTAGGCTTTCGAGCCTATACAGCTTGGAGTAAGACAATATGCATAATGAGGATGATGTGGTTAAAATACTCATTTGCCTAATAATTCTGCACTCCCTGTAGAGGAAGGATTACAGGCCATACGTTCCCACCATTCTATACCTTGCACAGTATTCTAAATCTGAGCCTCAGTACAGAGTTTGCAAAAGGTAGGGTATATGGGGTCTCCTATGTAACACTAAGGGGGCTGATTTATCATGGCCCGAATGGGGCCGTATACACCTGTATCCGCGCATGCCTTTAGGCTCGCCGGAAACAGGGGTTAAGAGACAGCGGTCTTATGACTGCTGCTCCTTAACTTGTCCGCCACCTCTGAGGCGGTGGACAGCAATCTGCCTGATCGCATACAATCGGATTGATTGACACCCCCCGCTAGCGGCCGATTGTCCGCGAATCTGCAGAGGCCGGCATTGCACAAGCATCTCACTAGAAATGGTTGTGCAATAATAAATGCTGACAGCTGCACTTTGATAAATCGACCCCCAAAAGTGATTTCAGCCTATGGGGCCAATTTAACAACCCCCGAATGCAGCCATATTCTGGTGTTTCCGCATGAGTCTTCAGCCTCGCCGGAAACAGGACTTAAAGGGACAATAAACACCAGAATTTTTGTTGTTTAAAAAGGTAGATAATCCCTTTTTTACCCATTTCCAAAATTTTGCATAACTAACACAGTTATATAAATACACATTTTACCTCTGTAATTACCTTGTATCTTTGCCTCTGCAAACTAGCCCCTTATTTCAGTTCTTTTGACAGACTTGCATTTTTAGCCAATCAGTGCTGACTCCTAGGAGCTTCACGTGCCTGAGCTCAATGTTATCTATATGAAACACATGACCTAACGCCCTCTAGTGGTGAAAAACTGTCAACATGCTTTCAGATTAGAGGCGGCCTTCAAGGTCTAAGAAATTAGCATATGAACCTCCTAGATTAAGAATACCAAGAGAACAAAACAAAATTGGTAATAAAAGTAAATTGCAAAGTTGTTTAAAATTACATGCCCTATTTAAATTCTGAAAGTTTTTTTTTTTACTTGACTGTCCCTTTAAGAAGCAGCAAATCGTGTTGATTGACACCCTCTGCCGCAAATCTGCAGGGGGCGGCATTGCACAAGAATCTCTTGTGAAATGCTTGTGCAATGATAAATGTCAACAGCGTTTGCTGTCTGCATTTATCGATGTGCGGCGGACATTGTTAAATTGGCCCCTATAGCTTTTGTGGTTGGTGTGTGTCCCATAACCCCCAGATCTCAGCATATTGATCTATTTTGTTATTGCGAAAGACAACATATTCCTCCATTGTTCTGATATATTAAACATCAAGGACTTGGGTTCTAGTCTAGATGGGGCCAAATGAGCACCCCAAAGGCTAACTTTGTATACCGAAATAGGTATATGCATAGATGTCTTGTCTCCAAAGGCATTCTGTTTAATCCTTGCTTATGGGAGTGCACTTAATATTTAGAACAAAGGAATGGAACAGAGCAAGCATTTGATTCAAGAGAGATTAAATCCATGGGCTATCGCACCAAATATGAACCGTGGTGCCATCGTGGTCATGGGATAAATATAGTAAGGTTTTAAATCTATAGGTCCAAAGACAGAAGGTGAGGAGATATTAAGCACCATCACATACATATTAATTATGTTGTCTGATGCTCCACTCATGTCCACAACCTTTCCTTGTTTGCGATGTTCTGATGTTGATAAGGTAGGATGTCATTACATTCTATAACAGGCTAACTACTAATTGTATAAAAGCTCCAAGGCTGTTGTCATTGGGCAAGATCTTGGATTAAAAAAAAAAAACTTAACCATCATGTGTCATGTCTGTGAGTGCTAAAATTTATAGCTGCTTCTGGGTGGTGATTTCTCATAGTTACTAAATGGTGTCTAATACCAGACATAAATTATAGTAATAAAAATGTCAGCATACATAACCACTGGCACCTATGCAAACTATCGCAATGAAAGTGTAACCCTTATACACTGGAATAGCCAATGTTCTATTCAGATCCCCTGATGCTCATATAAATCATTTTGTGAAGTTAAAATCTTATATACATTGGCATTAACTCACTTGCGGATTAAAGTTCATGGGTGTGTTGAGCTGCAATATTGAACCTTCCCATTGACTCCCATCTGGTAGAAATAAAGGTGGAGGTTCCTTGTCAAATTTGTATACCCCAAGAAGGATAATGGCGTTAGCTCACACTTTTTTGTTTGTCCAAGTGACTGAAAGTTAAGAAGATGGGATTCTATGAAGGAAGAAGAAAACATCTGAATTGAGAGAGTACGTGAAAATGCCATTTACATTCTATAGAAAGTTTACTTGCCTGTAAAGTTTCCAAGAGCTGTTAATAAGAGGGTTTTTAGCTTTTTTTTCTTTTCATTTTGCTGGTCGATTGTGTTTGTTGTTGAGTCGGTAATATTAGTTACAGAGTTGTTGGTATTTGTCTATAAGATCAACAATGCTACCAGCTTAAAGGGACGGTCTACACCAGGATTTTTATTGTTTAAAAAGATAGGTGATCCCATTCCCCAGCTTTGCATAACCAACACGCTTAAATTAATATTCTTTTAACCTGTGTGATTACCTTCTATCTAAGCCTCTGCAGACTGCCCCCTTATTTCAGTTTTTTTGACAGACATGCATTTTATCAAATCAGTGCTGAATCCTAGGTAACTCAACAGGAGTGAGCACAATGTAATCTATATGTCACTCATGAACTAGCGCTGTCTAGCTGTAAGTTTTTTTTTAATGCACTGAAATAAGAGGCAGCCTTTAAGGGCTTAGTAACAAAGAATACCAAGAGAACAAAGCAATTTTGATGATAAAAATAAATTGCAAAGTTGTTTAAAATTGTCACTTGTAAAAGGCTGGACACGCTATTTACTACATACATGGATGTCCAGACTTTTCAAGTGAGTAGTGACATTGAGTGAGTTTTTTTGCTTTAAAGGCTTTTGTGATCAAATGCTAGTAATAATTAAAGGTACAGTAAACGTTGTGTTCAATCATACAAAATTCTGCAGTTTATGGAGAATTATGTAACATAAAGATAGTCTTTTGTATGAATTTAGTTTTTTGTTCAAAATAACTTATTTCAAGGCTAAAACTATACTTAGTAAGCAAAGCCATCCTCTTTGACGCTGAAGTTTTTTTAACTAGTGCATCACAGGCTCACAGGACCGCGCTACAGTTAGTTGAAAAGCGTAATCGGGTGCACAGTTATTAGACAGTAATCTTGTGACCCCCTAGTAAAAAAAAATGGCTTTGCTTATCAAGTTCAAAAGTTCAAGTTCAAAAGCTCAACGTACTTGATAAACCATGGACAACCCTTTTCAACTTATTACTGAGCACTGCAAAAGTTTTCAAATGTAATATTAATTTTGTGCGTGGGCAAAACAAACTGAAACAAAAAGTTATCACTCGTCAATAGCTAAACAACTCTATCATCATGAAATTGATGCACTGTTCTACTCAATGAGAGAATGATGTATTTGACAGGGGAAAATACACTATTGGTAGTGAATCTGAAGCAAAAGAAAGAAGACACAGGAGCGTGTCTGAGCAGCGGCTGTGCTATATTAAATATCTTCTGATAGGAACCGAATAATCCGCCAATTATTAAAGGATAATTACAGCATTCTCGCACAAGAAACTCAGATTGAGCTACACTATAAACAACTGATTCATATAACTCCATGATTACTGTTATGACTCCTGAGCACTGATCTCGACCGTCTAGGCCTTTGGCAGCAGCCTAACTGAGTGACCTGGGTAAAACATATTTTCAACAAAAGGACGCCCTATAGTAAGTGGGATAGGGTCCCTGTTTGAACATGTGTCCCAATGGTTAGATTCCTTATTGCACCCCCTTGTGGAGATTTTACCCAGTAACTTGAGAAATACTAAGCATGTTTTGGAGTCTTTGAAGTGGGAAAAGGATAACTATGTCTGGATTACTATAGATATCACAGCCCTTTATTCATCTGTTCCTCACAACAAGGGTTTGGAAGCTTTAGATTTCTTTCGGCTAGATTACGAGTCTTGCGTTAGCCTTAAAAAGCACCATTGAGAGGTCCAAATGCTGCTTTTAAACGCCCGCTGGTATTACGAGTCAAGCAGGTACAGGTGTACCGCTCACTTTTCTTCCGCGTCTCGAGCTCACCGCAAATCCCCTTTACGTCAATTGTGTATCCTATCTTTTTTAATGGGATTTGCCTAACGCTGGTATTACGAGTCTTGGAAGAAGTTAGCGGTACACCCTCTCCTGTCAAGACTAATACCACATATAAAAGTCAGTAGTTAAGAGCTTATTTAATTGTATTTAATTTAGGAAATTAATTTAATTATAGTGTAGTGTTAGGTGTAATTGTAACTTAGGTTAGGTTTTATTTTACAGGTACTTTTGTATTTATTTTAGCTAGGTAGTTATTAAATAGTTTATAACTATTTAATAACTATTCTACCTAGTTAAAATAAATACAAACTTGCCTGTAAAATAAAAATAAATCCTAAAATAGCTACAATGTAACTATTAGTTATATTGTAGCTATCTTATGGTTTATTTTATAGGTAAGTATTTAGTTTTAAATAGGAATTATTTATTTAATTGTAGTTATTTTATTTAGATTTATTTAAATTATATTTAAGTTAGGGGGGTGTTAGGGTTAGGGTTAGACTGCAGCAGATTAGGGGTTAATAAATGTAGTTAGGTTGGGGCGACGTTGGGGGCAGATTAGGGGTTAATAAATATAATGTAGGGTTCGGCGATGTTGGGGGCAGCAGATTAGGGTTCATAAGTATAATGTAGGTGGCGGCGGTGTCCGGAGCGGCAGAGTAGGGGTTAATAATTATAATACAGGTGGTGACGATGTCAGGGACGGCAGATTAGGGGTTAATAAGTGTAAGATTAGGGGTGTTTAGACTCGGGGTTCATGTTAGGGTGTTAGGTGTAGACATAAAATTCCTTTCCCCATAGGAAACAATGGGGCTGCGATAGGAGCTGAACGCTGCTTTTTTGCAGGTGTTAGGTTTTTTCAGCCGGCTCAGCCCTATTGTTTCCTATGGGGAAATCGTGCACGAGCAAGTTTAGCCATCTTACCGCTACCGTAAGCAGCGCTGGTATTACAGTGAAATGTGGAGCTAAATTCTGCTCTACACTCACTTTTTTGTGGCTAACGCCGGGTTGAAAAAAACCTGTAATACCAGCGTTGTCTTAAGGTAGCGTTAAAAAAAAAAGGCTTGTTAGCAATGCACCCGTTACCGCAAAACTCGTAATCTAGGCGTTTGTTTCTAAAATTTCTAATCTCACATATAATCTTCAAACATTTGTTGAGAGGGAAGCATATTTTTTGTTGACCCATAGATTTTTTGAATTTGAAGAGTTTTTTTAACCTCCAGAAGTTCCGGACAGCTGTGGGGTCAAAATTTGCCCCCTCCTTTGTCAACCTGTATATGGGTTGGTGGGAGCTGTTCTGCATTTTGGGTGTTGCAAACCCCTTCAGAGACAGGATTGCGTGTTGTTCAGGCACTTTATAGATGGCCTGTTCTTAGTTTGGAATGGTGACAACAGAGAAATTGAGCAATTCTTGTCATTGTTAAATAAGGATTTGGGACTGTGATTTACATATGAAGTGCAGAAGGAGGAAATCAATTTTTGGATATAACCTTAAAGGGCAATGCAAAGTGTCACGTTGAGACCAGCATCTACAGAAAACCGATTTCGGGCAATTCCTTACTTCATGCGAAGAGTTGTCACCCACGGCATGTTCCATATGCCATTGCTAAAGGAAGGAGAAATGATCAGGATGAAGAGGAATTGTTCTAATAAAAATGTATGTAAAGCACATGTGTGAGATTTAGAATGTCGTTTAAGAAAGAGAGGCTACTCATCTAAAATTATTCATAAAGCAAATATGGAGGTACAATCTATAAATAGATCCACTTTACTATCTGATGTAAAAATAAGGGATGTTAAAAACTTCACAGGGATTACATTTGTGACAGACTATAGCTCTCAATACTCCCAGGTTTGTCAAATTGTGAAGCAGCACTTCAAGTTGCTATTGGCAGATGATAAACTGGTGAATTGTGTACAAAATGAGATAAGATGCTTTTATCGTAGAAATATGTCTCTAGAAAACTATTTTTCACAACAGTTGAGCGCAGCTCATGGCTTGTGTGTAAGGGCATGTTTAGATGTGGCAGTTTGTGCTGCAGAGTTTGTGACTACATAATAGTGTCTAGCAATTTTGAGTCTATAGTAACAAATGAGGTATTCAACATTAATTATTTTTTGTAACTGTTCATCATCCTATGTAATCTATCTTATTATCTACATACTTTGCAAAGTTAAATATGTAGGTCTCATCATGCATTAAGTCAGATCTAGAATTAGGGAACTTCCTTCCACAAATAACGGTGGAACTGCTTCTACCCCTTTGGTGCAAGACTTTGTTAGGTGCCATGGGGAAAAAGGGAATAGTTTTAGATTGTAGGCTATTGACAGAGACAAACTTTTGAATAAAAGGGAGATATTTAAATTATCAACTGGGGTTCCACTTGGATTGAATTTAGAGTTTGATCTAATAAACTACTGCAAATTATCCTCCAGAGGTGTAATATACCTGTAAATTGGAAAAATAACTGTTTTTATGGAAGTTTACAAGTGGGATGTTACATGATTTGCCATACAAACTGAAGCGCAGTTTCTAACAACACTTTTATGACTATGTGGATACTACTAGTGAAATGATCATCTGAGAGAAGTGTTATTGTAGGCTACAGTATGCCTTTTGTTATGGTGTATATATACGAATATGCTTTCATTGGCTATTGTTTAAGATGATCAAAAACATAGTGCCAACATTTCTAGACTGCAACAGTGTTTGGATATTTTGTATTCTCAAATCTCCAGGGTGTTTTGCTTTAATGTAATCAAGTTTTAACCATTGGCATGAATATGATGTGCTTTTAATGAGACCGAGGTTAGATATGGTCAGCTATGAATAAGGCTAAACGCGTAGACGTATCTGCTCTGTGAGATACTCATGGATGAGTACTATGGATGCTTTTATCTTGGTATTTCATAAAGATAAACTTAATGTTTTAGTCTTGCTGAACTGATGCATAGCATTTTTGTGTGGGACCTTAGTAAAACAGTCATTGTTTGACTGTAATTGTGCTAAATGAGAGCTAAATATTCCCACACATTCTAACTACAAGCATGTTTTCAACTGCTGAGTCTTTCTGTTCTGACTCTTTTAAGTTTGTAGGACTGCTGGATGGATGGGAGGCTCAGGTACTCCAGCTCATCTAAGAACATTTTCAGAGGCTAGAACAGAGTTTCAGTAAGGTATTTGAGGATTTGACCTAGATTATGGCACTCACACTGATAATTCTAATCTCTAGGAGGACTACTACCGTGATCTTCAAAGAGCTGAGCAGATCTCCGGCAGTGCTGGGAATACCTTACATGATCTTGCAAATACAGATAATACCTGTCTACCTGAAAACAGGCATGCCTGTTGTGCAGATATCAGACTCCATTTTGTTACAGAGGGGGCCTACTTATTGTCAGTACTACTGGCATTACGCCTACTGTTTGGCGACTTTAAGAACCAAACCTAGACACCATGTAAGGCATGAGAAAAGCCACACAGATGTTAATGTGCTCTGGGCCCAAATTAAAAGTACGCTTTTCGGCCTACTACACTATTGCAATTTTAACCTCCACTTCACTGACCGACAAGACGGCTGTTTGGTCCTGTTGAAGGAGACATTGAGCACACTGGACCTTGTACGGGCCCCTATCAATGACCAATGGTAAATGAATTACTCAGAGTAGGATAAATGTGAGAGAACGTGTGACTAACTACTGGAGGTATATTGTCTATTCTCAGTGACTGCTCCATGAACTCCAGTTCTATGACTTTCCCTAGTTGGTGCTAATGTTTATTATATTCAATTGTAAATAGACAGGCAATACTTTCACTTTCCTAATCTTTTTAGTGTGCACACTGCACAGATCCTCTGTGGGCTACTGTCAGATGTTTTATAACCTTACACTGAGAGAGCACAAACTGCTGTTTTTTTAAATGTTGTTCTTATATATGTGTAATTATTTGCTCTGCTATTCAGTTTCTGTGCTTACCATTGCTTAAACTGTGTATGGATCTCAATAATATATTCATGTTTACTTATGTTGATCATTTTTAACTTGCATTGTTCCTAGGCTGTCTGCAGCCAGGGTGGCACGGTGCACTGAAAATACTCATTATTACTTTAGAGACAGTGGAGGGCTTACTATAGACTTGATGCCTTTTCCCCTCACTTACGTATATAAATAAAGGCTGCATATTAGAATATTCAAATTAGTCAAGCCCTCTTAAAACTTAGCTTAGATTAATAATAGGTACCTCTCTCCTTTTTAATGTATGGATAATATTCCCTCATGCAGAAAATTTAAGTGAAAACTTTCCTTGTTTTGGCCATCTCTATCTTCATAGATCATCACAATTTTTGTCAATCTAGACTAGTAACCTCACTCAGGGTCAGGAACGCTGGCAGATAGAGATAGTCCAGTATGAGAACATATTATAGTATTTAATCAGATCCAGTTCTCCAATTTAATTTACTACATCCCATCTACGGTGTGAAAAGAGCCACTTAGGTTTAAACCATATTTAGAACAACCTCTCCAGCTGACTTTTTGCCGCCTTTTCCTGTTAATATTAGGCTCACTCATCATTAGATATCAATATGTGTCAATGCTACTGCTGACCAATCATGGTAAACAGTTCAGTGTACATGTATCTTAGCAATAGCTTATCTTATTGATTACCTGATGTCAGTATATACTATATTCTAGGCCCATAAGTGGCCATTCTTATTTCCCTTCCCTGTTACTCCCTTTTTTTATTTTTCCTCATGATTCTAAATAGGGTGGTACAAGAGAGGTATCCATTTAGTATTAGTTAATTATTGTTACTGTATTATTTAATTTTGTTTTGTTTTTCTGATGTGTCTCTCATTGTATACTTGGAAGTGTATATTTATCACTTGCTTGTTATGTTTCATCTATTATCCTCAATAAAAAAAGAAAAGAAAAAAGAAAGAAAGAAGATACAACACACATGTGTAATTTATGTGCAAAAATAAATAAAAACGTGCAGGTTTATTATAAAAAGTCTCACTAGGTCAGAATTAGGCACATATTAACAACAACCATAACTAATGGAATTGTGATTGTGATTCAAGTTCTCCACACAAACTACCTGACAAACATGGAGGTCTTAGATTTAACTATGACAAAAATATAGGCCTAGGCCTAATTGAGGTTGTTAAAAACATACTAACATTTTATTTTCTGCACAATAGAGTCTGCTGTTTAAAGAAAAATAATGATGCACGTAAGTGTGAAAAACATAGATTTAATGATTGTAAAGCTACAGGTTAAAGAAAAATGAGTATTGAAGTCTTTACGTATTGATTCTTCTGTATAAATTATCATTAATGAGCAGGAAGAAATATTCTGAAACTTTATACTGTATTTCAAAATTATATAGAAAACATTAATGAACAAGATAGTCTTCTGTTTAACTTCTGTTTTTATTCATTGCAGATAAATTAGTCAGTAGAGATATGCATTATTTTTCAGACAAATGCACATTCGTAGAGAAAATCAAATTTTCATTTTCTATAACAAAAACTAATATCCGAATGAATGCACCAGCGAAACTTAAAGAAAAAAAAAATACTGACAACATTTGTCAGTATTTATTAGTTTCCTTTAAATTAATTTTAAAGGCTTACGGCCAGATTACAAGTGGAGCATTACTTATTATCAAGTATTTGTAGAGCGCCAACAGATAACGCTCCCACTCAAGTGTTAACTGTGCTAGGTTAGCTTTTTTGCTTGCGTTGGGTTGCGCTCGTATTACACATTGAAAGTAAAAAGTTATCACTCCTGCGCTTACCAGACGTGCCTAAAAAGCCAAACTTAGAATATCGTGTGTGCATAGAAGTCAATGGAGGAAAAAATACCCTACTTGCGCGCACACAATTGCATATTCTCAAGTGTGCTAACCCGACATGAAAATATGAATATTTCACATTTGAATGTTCTTCACATAACAGAATATGCTCTATTTATTCATAAATACATATATATATATATATATATGTGTGATGTATTTTTGTACAAATATATATATATATATTTATATATATATACTGTGTATATATATATATATATATATATATATATATATACATACACATAATTATATATAGGTATAGATATACAGTTATTTATAGAAATATCTAGTTATAAATAACATAGTAAAATAGTAACATAGTAGATAAGGTTGAAAAAAGACTGAAGTCCATCGAGTTTACCTATACAAATCTAAAATACTTACAAAAAGCTCCAGTTAAGCTTAAATAACCCCATTAAAAGGTGACCCATTTAATACCAGCAATCATATCCATGAATTTTGTTTATATACAGAAATGTATCCAGACTATTTTTAAATGTATCTATGGTATTGGCATTCACTACCTCCTTTGGTAACAATTTTATTGCTCTTAGAGTTAAAAAACGTTTCCGTTGCAGGAGATTAAATCTCCTTTCCTCCAACCTTAAATTATGACCTCTTGTCAGAAACAATTTTTTTGGAGTAAACAGAGCTTCTGCCATCTCTGTATATGGGCCTTGAATATATTTATATAAAGTAATCATGTCACCTCTCCAGCTCCTTTTTTCTAAAGAAAACAGACCCAGTTTGGCTAGCCTCTCCTCATAGGTTAATTTCTCCAATCCCCTTATTAGCTTTGTGGCCCTTCTCTGAACTTTTTCTAGTTCTGCAATATCTTTTTTAGCGATCGGTCCCCAGAACTGCACTCCAAACTCAAGGTGAGGTCTTACCAGGGCTTTATATAATGACAGAATTATGATTTCCTCCCATGAATCAATGCCTCTTTTAATACATGCTAGTATCTTTGTAATGTTCTTAAAGTTCTCAGTCAATTAACTGTATCAAGGATAACGATACTTGTTGTTCAAGTTAAATATAAACATAATCCTTTATAACAAAATATGGTTTTGTGCCACTATGCAACCTTGCCTTATAGGTACTTCCCAGGTTAACAAAGTGACTTAATATTGCCAGACTGTAATCAGCTGTGTTCCGGTGTAGCTAAGAACACAGGTTGATTACTGATGGCAAGGATCAAAAGATTTAAATGTTAATACCTCACCAACCTCGCTTGTGAAGATGGAAGTCCCCAGTATGGTTAATAGGTACTGACCGCAACTCCGGCTTCTAGGTCTGTGTGAGAGACGCTGCTGACAGGAGCGGGCGGTAGCTGATGACGTAACCGCAGCTCCGAGCGTCTCAGTCAACACAGCTTGTGGGGATCGCCAAGCAGGAACAGTCTGCGGTGGAATATAGCGTAGCGGAGGTTAGTAAAGAGAAGGTGGAGAAAAGACAAATGTCCTCAGGCTAGTAGTTTGTTGTTGCAGGGTTTGCTAAAACAACTTCAATAATCCAGCAACTAGCTAAGTAGGCTGTGGTCCTTTATAGGGAGGATGTGGAGTCTGCTTAAAGGTACAGTGTGAGGAAAACGAAATTCCTTACACAGCCCCCCCCAAGGAAACCACAGCGAGGTTTCAAGGACGAGGTCTGTCCGGATGCCGTTGATGGAACTGAGAGATCAACCTGGGAGCGGAAAGATTGGAGACAGGCTCCCACGAATCTTCTTCTTGACCAAATCCCTTCCAGCGGACTAGGTAGAACAACTGCCCATGAATAAGTTGAGAGTCCACGATACTGTGTACCTGGAACCTGGAACTCCTCCTGATCATCCAATGCCTGGGTACCAGGGAGATGAGTGAGAGGTGGTATATTCGAAAGACATGGTTTCACCAAAGATATGTGAAAGGTAGGGTGCACCTTCATTGTAGGTGGAAGATCCAAAGTAACAGTAAGAGGATTTGAGATAGAAGAAATGACGAATGGACCGATAAAAGTACGACCAAGCTTCTTGCATGGGTAGTGCAATTTCAAGTTCTTAGTGGATAACCAAACTCGTTGACCTACAGTGTAGTTAGGTCCAGGTCTTCGTCTCAAGTTGTAGTATTTACTTTGTGTAGCTTGGGAATCTAGAATGTGTGTCTTCACTGCTGTAAAAACACGAGAGATGTCATTTATGGTGTCATTCACCTGAGGGCAGGGAGTATCTATTTTAGGCAAAAGGTCCGAGCGCGGATGTAAGCCGTAGTTGATAAAGAAAGGAGTGAATCCAGTTGATTAATTCACATGTTTGTTATGAGCAAATTCCGCTAAATGGAGATAAGCTGCCCATGTATGTTGTTCCTGGGAACAATAACAGCGTAAGTATTGTTCAATGCCTTGATTCACTCTCTCAGTTTGTCCATTGGACTGTGGGTGAAAGGAAGTAGTTAGGCATTGTACTATATGGAGTGATTTACAAAGATGCTTCCAGAACCTGGATGTAAACTGTGTTCCATGATCGCTTAGAATAGACTTGGGAATTCCATGCAGCCGTACGATCTCCTTGAGGAACAGGTCAGAAGTAGGTAGGCAAGGCGGTTGTGGGGATAAAATGGGCCATTTTGGAGAAAAGGTCTGCTACAACAAGTATGGTATTGAATCCATTGGATCTAGGGAGATCCACTATAAAGTCCATGGAAATCTTCTCCCACGGTTTATCAACTGGTAAGGGTTGCAAGAACCCAAAGGGTCGCTGTTTTGCATGTTTGGAAGTTGCACAAGTGATACATTCGGATAAATGGTTACGAACAGATTGTCTGAGACCTGGCCACCAATAGGATCGGAGAAGTAGTTCTGTGGTTTCTTCTACGCCCATATGTCCTGCTAGGGGCGAGTCATGGACCTGTTGCAGTATAGTTTGGCGTAGATTAAGAGGTATATACAACTTGTTCTCTTTATAGTACAGGCCATCAGAATGTAAGGTGAGTTCATCTAGAGGAATCTCAGTATTAGCAGTTTGTTCTGCTTTGATCTGAGTTGCAACCAATCCAACGAAACATTCTCGAGGGATGACTGTAGATGGCGGATTTTCCAGCTGTCGGTTGACAGGCAATCGGGAGAGGGCATCTGCTTTTCCGTTCTTATCTCCTGGTCTGTAAGAGATGTTAAATCGGAACCTTGAGAAGTAAAGGCTCCAGCGCAGCTGTCTTGAAGATAAAGTCTTATCTTTTGTGGTCGGTAAATATGACTATAGGATGTACAGCACCTTCTAGTAGATGACGCCAGTGGTCAAACGAACTTTTAATCGCTAATAACTCATTTTCTCCTACAGGGTAATTCCTCTCAGCCGGTTGTAGGACTCTGGAGTAGTAAGCGACTGGATGGAGAGGTTCCTTACAAGAGGGTCTTTGGGATAAAATAGCCCCTATAGCATATTCCGAGGCGTCGACTTCCAGAACAAACTGGTGATTTAGGTCTGGGTATCTCAGTACGGGTTCTGAGGAGAACTTATGTTTTAGGAAGTCGAAAGCTTCTTGTGCTTGGGGACTGCATGAGAAGTCAGAGTGCAATTTTGTCAAATCTGTAAGAGGTTTACTGATAGCAGCGAATCCAGGGATAAACTTCCTATAGAAGTTAGAGAATCCAAGGAAGCGCTGTACATCTTTCCTGGAGGAGGGAGTGGGCCAGTCAAGTATGGCACGTAAAGAGAAAGCAAGAATTTAGAAGTGCGCTTAGGAACTAATACCAAGCACCTCTCTAAGAGACACTATCCCTAAAAAGTGTCAAGTATGGCACGTACTTTTGTACTATCCATAGATATACCCTGTTCCGTGATATTGTAACCCAAAAAGGTTATGTTTTTTGCTTCAAATATGCATTTTTCAGGTTTTGCATAAAGTTTATTGAGCCTTAACCGGAGCAGAACTTCCTTGACATGATGTCTGTGTTGGGTCAAATCAGAGGAGTAGATCAAGATGTCATCTAAATAAACTATGACGTAAACATCCAGTATGTCCCTGAAGATGTCATTTATAAAACATTGAAATGTAGCTGGGGCGTTACACAGACCGAATGGCATTACAGTGTATTCATAAAGACCATATCTAGTCCTGAATGCAGTAAGCCATTCGTCCCCAGCTCTTATTCTGATAAGATTGTAAGCTCCTCTGAGATCCAACTTAGTGAAAAAAGAGGAACCACGTAATCTTTCTATTAATTCTGGGATTAATGGAAGCGGATATCTATTTTTCCTAGTGCGTTTGTTCAACTCTCTGTAATCTATTATAGGCCTTAGCGTGCCATCTTTATTGGTCACGAAAAACATGCCTGCCCCAGCGGGGGAGGTACTAGGTCTAATGAACCCCTTTTTAAGATTGTCGTCAATGTAAACCTTTAAATGCTCTAGTTCGGATTTAAAGAGTGGGTAAAGGTGTCCAAAAGGTATGGATACCCCTGGTAGCAGATCTATGGGGCAATCGTAGGCCCTATGAGGTGGAAGAGATTCTGCTTCGGTCTTGTCGAATACATCTCGGAATTCTTGGTATTCTAAGGGTATGAGGTGTTCAGTACTAGTTACAGAGAGGAAAATGGAGTTGTTAGGCAACTGTTCACTCCCTTCTTGTTTAGAGAATGATAAGGTTAAGTCTGTCCAATCTATGTTTGGTTTGTGGGACCTCAGCCACTGTATGCCAAGAATTACCCTGAACATAGGGGAGGAGATAACATCTAATGATATCATATGAGAGATATGGTTGTCTATGTGTATAGTCAAGGGTAGTGTCTGATGTGTGAGAGGCCCACTCGATAGGATACTACCGTCAATGACTTTGACAGAGACTGGAGTTTGCTTTGAAATCATAGGAATTTTATTTTTTAACACAAATTTCATGTCAATGAAGTTTCCGCAGGATCCGGTATCAATTAGAGCTGTCGTCTGGATCGTGTACGACTCCCACTGTAAAATGACAGGAACTGTGAGATATGAGGTAGTAACAAGCTTAGAAAAAAAACTAAATTGAGGTTGTGTATTCTTACCTAGTTTTTGTTTAGCCAGTTGGGGGCAGTCTTTTACCTCATGTTTGGGTGATGCACAGTATAGGCATAGGTTTAAGGTCTTCCTTCTCGTTTTCTCCTGTATGGATAGTTGGCCTTTTATGAACCCTATCTCCATCGGTTGCGGCAGGTCCTTGGTAGCTGCAGTAGGTAATACAGACAGCCTCTTTGCAACACCCAATCTCTCACTACATCTCTCTCGGAGACGCCTGTCTATAGATATAGCGACTGTAAAGAATTCTTCTAGAGTCTCAGGTATCCCTATGCGTGATATTTCGTCCTTCAGGTCTTCACTTAAACCGAGACGAAATTGATTTTTGAGAGATATCTCATTCCACATAGCATCTCTTGCAAAAATTTTAAATTGAGTGATATAAGTTTCAACAGGGTTTTTGGACTGTTTTAGAGCTCGCAAACTATTTTCTGAAGATATCTGCTTGTAAGGATCATCGTTGACATCTCAGTAAAAAAAGCATCCAGAGAACCCAAGATAGGGTCTTCTTTTTCAAAGAAGGCATCTGCCCATGCCCTTGGCTCTCCTCTAAGATAGGAGATTACAGTTAGTACTCTGGTTCTTTCTGTGGCATAAGTCTTTGGTTTAAGTTGAAACATGAGTAAACAGGAATTCCTGAATTCTCTAAACTGTGCCCTATTACCAGAGAACCGTTCAGGAGTTGACACAGCAGGTTCAGGAGCATGATCTGTTGCAGCTGGTTTGGCTGCTAATGTTTCTCTAAGACAGGCTTTCAAAGCCTGATTCTCTACTTGCAATTCACGGAAGGAGTTGGATAAAAGATCAACTCTATCTGTCAAACTTTTTAAATGGTCTGCCATAGCGGTGGGCTCCATTTCCAACTTTAAGATTAACAGGACCTGGATAAATAACAACTTTATGCTCTGTACCAAGTTTAGTACGCCCTGTATTTTCCTGGCTGGATTATTATGTAATGTTCTTAAAGTTCTCAGTCAATTAACTGTATCAAGGATAACGATACTTGTTGTTCAAGTTAAATATAAACATAATCCTTTATAACAAAATATGGTTTTGTGCAACTATGCAACCTTGCCTTATAGGTACTTCCCAGGTTAACAAAGTGACTTAATATTGCCAGACTGTAATCAGCTGTGTTCCGGTGTAGCTAAGAACACAGGTTGCTTACTGATGGCAAGGATCAAAAGATTTAAATGTTAATACCTCACCAACCTTGCTTGTGAAGATGGAAGTCCCCAGTATGGTTAATAGGTACTGAGCGCAACTCCGGCTTCTAGGTCTGTGTGAGAGACGCTGCTGACAGGAGCGGGCGGTAGCTGATGACATAACCGCAGCTCCGAGCGTCTCAGTCAACACAGCTTGTGGGGATCGCCAAGCAGGAACAGTCTGCGGTGGAATATAGCGTAGCGGAGGTTAGTAAAGAGAAGGTGGAGAATGGACAAATGTCCTCAGGCTAGTAGTTTGTTGTTGCAGGGTTTGCTAAAACAACTTCAATAATCCAGCAACTAGCTAAGTAGGCTGTGGTCCTTTATAGGGAGGAGGTGGAGTCTGCTTAAAGGTACAGTGTGAGGAAAACGAAATTCCTTACAATCTTATTAGCCTTTGAAGCTGCTGCCCTGCATTGTGCACCCATCTTTAGCTTGTTATCTATTACTACTCCCAAATCCCTTTCCACCTGTGTTTGGCTAAGTATTGTCCCATTTAAAAAATACGTAGCCTGCTTATTTTTACTTCCAAAATGTAGAACCTTGCATTTTTCTGTATTAAATCTCATTTTCCATTTACTTGCCCATAGTTCTAATTTTAGCAAATCCCTTTGTAATGAGAGTTTGTCCTGCTCTGACCTAATGACCTTACTTAACTTAGTATCATCTGCAAAAATAGAGATGTCGCTATTTAATCCTTGCTCCAAGTCATTTATAAAAATATTAAAAAGAACAGGGTCCAGTACTGATCCCTGGGGGACGCCACTGATTACCTTTGTCCAATCTGAGTATGATCCATTTACTACTACTCGTTGCTTCGTATCTTTTATCCAGTTATTTATCCATGAGCTAACATTTTCAGCTATTCCCAGTCCCTTAATTTTGTGTATTAATCTCTCATATGGCACTGTATCAAATGCCTTTGCAAAATCTAAGTATATCACATCAACTGATTCCCCTTTATCTATATTTTTACTTACTTCCTCGTAGAATCTAATCAGATTAGTTTGACATGATCTATTTCTCCTAAATCCATGCTGATTAGAACTCATAATCTTGTTTACACGAATATGCTCATCAATATAATCCCATATAATCCCTTCAAATATCTTCCCCACTATTGATGTCAGACTAACTGGTCTATAGCTTCCGGGATCATCCCTGCTTCCCTTTTTGAAGAGTGGCACTACATCAGCTTTTCGCCAATCCTGGGGTACCATGCCTGAGGATAATGAGTCTTGAAAAATTAAGAGTAAAGGTTTGGCTATAACAGTGCTAAGTTCCCTTAACACCCTAGGGTGTATTCCATCTGGGCCTGGAGTTTTATTTACCTTAATATGTTCCTGTTTTTTCCTGATATCCTCTAAACATAACCCAGTTAGTGGTATGGACTGGTATGTTCTATTTTGTTCCAAAGTATCATCCAATGGTTCCTCTCTTGTGTATACTGAAGAAAAAAACTGGTTTAGTACCTCAGCCTTCTCCCTGTCATTATTTATCATGCTACCCTCCACGCATTTTAATGTACCTATATTATCCTTCTTAGATTTTTTGCTATTTATGTACTTAAAGAACCTTTTAGGGTTAGACTTAGAATCCTTGGCAATTATTTTTTCATTTTCAATTTTGGCTAATTTGATTGCTTTTTTGCATGCTTTGTTACATTCCTTATAAATATTGTATGTTGAGTCTGTACTATTTTCTTTTAATAATTTAAATGCCCTACATTTTTTCCTAATTTATCTTAACACAATAAATAGAACATTTTCTGCTATGTGCAGAGCAATGGATTGTGAAATATTTACAGTAAATACACAGTTTAACACTTTATTAAATATGAATATTGCATAAATATGCTTTTACATGGTTTTATCTACTTGACTGCAAAGGGCTCCAATGCATTTATATTTATGTCTATATATGTATACATATGTATTTATGTGTATATATGTCTGTAAATACATATATACACATATAAATACATACTGTACATGCATATGTACACATATATATATATATCTAATATATATATATATACTGTATACATACATACATATATACAGTATATATACGTATTTAGACATATGTATGTATGTTTATGTTAAAGCCCTTTGCCTGCTTTTTTTTACTAACATCTGAGACCTCATATCTTTTTTGAGCAATATTTTTAAAAAAATATTTTTTATTAGATGGTTTTATTATGTATTGTAACTGTACTTTGTAATGTATTTTTGTAGTGTTTTGTTATTATTTTATTGTTTCATGAAACAGTTAACCAGAGCTCTGAGGACGTGGTAATCATTTTAGCGTAAAATGCAATCTCACTCAAGAGATTGTGTTTACTTTCAACTCGTAATAGGAGAGGTAAACCAGACATGCGCAAACACCTGCGATAAACCCCTTATTACTCTTGCGTGACTGTTAGATTTTTACAATTTAATAGGTGCCTGATATTTATGTTTTATGCTATTGCTGCAGACCACAAATGCTTGAAATGTAAGCAGGCCAAAAAAAAAACTACCTTGTTGCTGTATACAGTACTGGTGTCATAAAAATGTACGGATTCTATGCATTTGACAATATTTTATAGAATACATCCCTTGTTAAGTTTTTCATAGATCGTTAAATACTGTACAAGAATACACTAAACATAATGTCCCTATCCTTCAGGAAAATTAAAATATCAGAGCCATTTCACTGAAATTAATGTTATTTAAATGTTGTTATGTGCCAACCAGTTTTCTGAGTTGCATTATTTCTATTGTTTGTGTTGGTTGTTACACGTTATCTCTGTAATGTTTGAAATTAAGTTCTGTTTTATAGAAGATCTGTTTTTAATTAAAACTTTAATTAAAGCTTCAAAATCACTTGCTACAGCAATCGATCTAGTATTAAAACAAAGCTGAATAGTAAAGAATTATAGCTAATATATTACATTCATTACAAAATCAAATTCACTGATTAAGGTTTTTATACTGTAAGATGTTTGCAGATTTTGTTGCAAGGATTCTCCTTTCTGTAAATTTGGATGTACTGATCCCTATCACCAGATGTTTTTAGGAGATGCAGACATTGGGCTGACAGTTTTTCTTCACAAAAATAGTGGAAGATCTGTAGGTGATTAGACATAGGTGGGGGTCACACACTACCCCCCCCCCCCAAAAAAAAAAAAAACCCTACCTTAGACTTCAAACTTGATCCCACCAGTAACATAAAAATCAATAATATAACCTCTATTGCTGCCACAAAATTAATCACATAGTAATGATTTGACCCACTTGACTGCCAGGAGGACCCATATATCAGTGAATTCAAGTGATGATAAATCCTAGCGCTTCAAAGACAGAACAGTGCCATATGGCTAGCGTGGCATTAAAGGTTTTGAAACAGTAAAATTGATGTACAACTAATGCCAAAATCTAATGATGTTCTCTGTTCCTTTAAAAATACAAAAAATAAATACAATGAATTAAAGTAGGATACCAATATGAAAATGTAAGAAACAAAGGAGGAACTATAGTAAGCTGTAGAGGACAATGTAACTCTGTGAGGACCTTGTCAAAATCAAAGAAATATATATGGGTCACTTCAAGGAGTATATATACTCAATTGCAAAGGTGAGGACATAGCCACCAAAGGGTGGAGACGTCCAAAAAAGGTATGCTTTTATGCACTGATAAATTTGCAAGTCTAATAGTGTGAGAGAAAAAATAAGTAAAAGAAAAAAATATATATTAAAAATAACTTTTGAATAATAAAAAGACAGCAGGTATTGATAAATATCTCGCTGCCGAATTGTAATAGTTAAAAACACTTCTCCTGTGTTTGAGAATAACTATGTATGTCTTATGATGACTCAGAGAGGATATTCAGGTATCAGTGATTAATGTATCGGCTTGTATAAGTGGATCATAGATGTGCAAGAGTCTATGATTAACTGATGTCACATAAGTTAACTCTCGGAGAGCTTAATATCACAGTAAACCTAGATCTTATTCTTGACATATATATATAAGGTCCCTATTCCTAGCCGGTTAATCTAATACTGAAACCCAATCCCTTGTTATAAGGAGGACCATTACAAGTCAGGAGATTCCGTAGATTCGTGTCTTTATAGTTAAGGTGAAATCACCTAAGAGCGAAAATGAGAGTATATCTCTGAATGTAGAAGTAATATTATATATGATGGGGAAATGACAGCAATGCTGCTGGCAACAGTAGGAGTAATATAATATCAGAAAATAAATAAACCATAGAATGTTAGATACTCAGACGGATCTTAAAAAGTAGGGTTGCACCGATACAATTTTTTTATGACCGAGTACAAGTACCGATACTTGTTTTCAAATACTCGCCCGATACCAATTACCGATACTTTTTTTTTAATGTCATGTGACAGTTTACCAAGCACAATACAGACTAATTATTTAAGATTCTTTATAATTATAAAGGACTGTAATTCAAAAGACATTATGAAATATTAAAACAGTTTTATTTGTCAAAAGTTTACTGAACATGTTTATAAATAAAAAATATTACAATAAAATATTAAATTTAAAGGGGTGATGCAATTGGGTTGTAGGGCTGTTATATAACATCAATCTGACATTTGTATGGAGGTTCGACTCTAAGCTGAACAGTCTTTCACTTTGCACCATACTGCATGGGGCAGAAAGATATTTTTTGGGCCATTTTAGCCAGAGCTGGAAATTTGTTTATTAACGGCCTAGTACTTCAGGGGTTTGTCTGAACGAGGTACAGTGATCTCTCCTACAATAATACAAATAACAGCAATTTGTATTGGCAGAGCAGTAGTAAACAATTTTTAGTTTAGTCTCCACTCCAGTTTAAAATGAAATGGGAACATGCAGTTTGAACAAACGCCACAAGGTAGCATATGGGTAGGAAGTGGAGGTAGCGGTTTAAGTATCGATGCATATGCACGAGTACAAGTACTCATGCAAATACTTGGTATGGGTACCGATACCGATACTAGTATCGGTATCGGTGCAACCCTATTAAAAAGTGTTGCCAAAAGGGTTAAGTGAATTGACATATGGCACAAAGTTCACATAGTAGATATTGCTAGTATCTCTTACCGCTTTATTTTGATTATATCTCAAACGTTGTTGCGTCACAGTTAGTGTTAAACTTACAAGATCGCTACAAATATTCAGATTGTATCGCAAAATATATTGTGAACTGTATTCTGTGTTAATAACAATGCATGTGCATAAGAGCAATATGATACCAAGTAACAGTATCTAGCAGAGATCAGTAGTAACCTGTGTGACGCTGTATAATTCCAGTTGCCTTTAACTAAGTCTTATTGTTACTTTCTGAATTAGATATGTTGGTTGCATTGTGCAACGTATATTACAATACAGCCTAACCTTAATTAGATATTCAGATTTGTTCAAAATGTTTGATCTCTACATATACTAGTACTCTTCACTGTCAGACAGCCTTTTAACATAATATTAAGCTGACTGTTGCTATCAACAGAGATTCATAACCTTAGGAAAATACCAAACAGACTGTTGGTTGCGGAAAGCAACATATACTCATACCTTTGGATATCACTCATATTGTTTAAGGGGTTACAATGGAGGTTTTGTAATATCAATGTCATTGGCGCATAGCAGTTTAATTTTAACGAACATTAGTGCCATAGTAGAAACTCTTATCCGTTAAGCAATTATTTTTGCGCTCATATGCACAGTTACAATATAACTACTGATCTCTGCTTGATACTGTTACTTGGTATCATATTGCTCTTATGCACATGCATTGTTATTAACACAGAATACAGTTCACAATATATTTTGCGATATGATCTGAATATTTGTAGCGATCTTACTTGTTACTTTAACACATTGAGGCCCATTTACCATCCTCCGAGCTTGTGTGCCCGTGTTTCTGGCGAGTCTTCAGACTCGCCAGAAACACTAAAGACCTAAAGACCGCTGCTCCATAACCCTGTCTGCCTGCTCTAATGAGGCGGGCAGAGATTGCCACAATTCAACCTGAACGAGTACGATCGGGTTGATTGACACCTCCCTGCTGGCGGCCCATTGGCCGTGAGTCTGCAGGGGGCGGCGTTGCACCAGCAGCTCGCAAGATGCTGAATACGGAGAGTGTATTGATCTCCGCATTCAGTGATGTCTGTCAGCCTCTAACTGTGACGCAACAACATTTGAGATATAATCAAAATAAAGCGGTAAGAGATACTAGCAATATCTACTATGTGAACTTTGTGCCATATGTCAATTCAGATTTGTTCAAATCTATAAAGACACAAATCTGTGGAATTTCCTGACTTGTAATGGTCCTCCTTATAACAAGGGATTGGGTTTCAGTATTAGATTAACCGGCTAGGAATAGGGATCTTATATTTATGTCAAGAATAAGATCTAGGTTTACTGTGATAATAAACTCTTCGAGAGTTAACTTATGTGACATTATTAATCCTAGACTCTTGCACATCTATGATCCACTTATACAAGCCGATACATTAATCACTGATACCTAAATATCCTCTCTGAGTCATCATAAGACATACATAGTTATTCTCAAACACAGGAGAAGTGTTTTTAACTATTACGATTCGGCAGCGAGATATTTATCAATACCTGCTGTCTTTTTATTATTCCCTAATAAAAGTTATTTTTAATTCACTGGAGCTCACTCCATTATTTAATGAGTCAGTTGCATTGAATCAGATAGAAATGGGTGAATCTGGATAGGATGGTTGGATAGTGAAAGTAGTGCAACCTCTTGGTGACTTTTGCCAATTTTCTGAACTACTAATACACATAAACGTACAACAGAAACAATCACACTTTGTTATAGAGCCTGTCTAGATAAATTCAATAAATCGTAATCAGAGTGTTATGGGATCAGATATCAGACTTAGGGTCAGATTACAAGTGGAGCGCTAAATTTTGCTTTCAAGAAAGTGATATTAGAGTTCCACTGTGTAATACCAGCGCACACTAATGTTCGCTGGTATTACAAGTTAACAGCAATGCGAACACGAGCTTGGGTTCGCATTGCTGTGAAGCATTGCGCTCACAAGAGAGAGCTTCCATAGGCTCCAATGGGAGCCTCGTTCTGATGCCATCAGCGAAGGGGGTAATAAGTAGCACAGCGATTGCAGCATTTGTAAATATATATGTATATGCGTATATACATATATATTTATGTGTTAATATGCGTATATACATATATATTTATGTGTTAATAAAATATGCTGCCGCTCTGGGGAAACAGCCCGGGACGAAGCGGTGGAACTCCTCACCCGCCTCAACTTATCCCTGCTAAGATCCTCCAGGCTCGTGGAACGCTCCTCCCCTCCACTCCGTAACTCTGTGAGACTTTGTGGTGCTGTTTGCTAATGAGGAAGTGCTGCTCAATACACACGCCCAGCACACATGCTCCTAGGCAATCCAAATGCAGCAGAGAAACAGCCGGATAACTGGAAAAGCAAATTCATTCAAAGAAAAACGGCTCCAGCTGTAGTTAAAACATCAATCCTTTATTCGTAAGTTAAAACATGAAGAACACAGCAAGCGATGTGAGAGGTGCTGAGGGCGCAGCACTGTTTGGCTTACGCGTTTCGGAAATTATCCGTAGTCATAGCCTACAGTGTTGTGCCCCACACCTGTTTAAAAGGGATTCAAACAAATGTAATTCGCTACTTAAAAAACCCGCCCTCAAACCAGACCTCACACACCTGGTTAATATAATTCTACCTCCGAACTGTAGTATTGCACACAAAAAATAATACATTGGTATATATACATTTTGAGGATAAAGATGATGTAGTTTGGCAAATAGATATATGAATAAAGTGTTGCAAGGAGAGACAATGTAAGTAAGCACGGGCAAATACAATACATAAATGTAAAAGCAGCATATAAAAGGACATTTAGTTCAGAATGAGCTCCCAAAGAATTACAATGGATAGCAACCAGTACACAGTTATGCCAAGTAACATGCAAACTTACTAATCAAAGTCTGTAACCAGTAACAGAAAAATATATACATATAAGCAATTGAAATACATAGTATACAGCACATTATTGTCATAGTGTCCAACTAATGATCTAATCGCTAATGTGAATACAAGACACTAGAATATCTCCATGAAGGGGTGTCAAATGTCCACCATGAGGATGTAATGGATATTTTGGGGGACACCTGTGTGGCTGTAATTCCTGGCCAGAACATAGATATAAAATAGTGAGAACCCTAAAACAAACAATCATATATAGGGAACAATACTGAGAGTACAGAGCACAAACTGAAAAATTATAATAATTCCATTTTACTCTGAAGCATGTTAGTGAACAAAAGGCTATTCATATGCTGGGGTATGTAAGTCGTACCTGAGTAATCTTAATACTAAGTAATAATTCAAATTAAAGAAAACTAGGAGCCCCACTATACATACAGAGGCCTAGATTTGGAGTTCGGCGGTAAAAGGGCTGTTAACGCTCCGCAGGCTTTTTTCTGGCCGCACCATAAATTTAACTCTGGTATCGAGAGTTTAATCAAATGCTGCGTTAGGCTCCAAAAAAGGAGCGTAGAGCATTTTTACCGCAAATGCAACTCTCGATACCAGAGTTGCTTACGGACGCGGCCGGCCTCAAAAACGTGCTCGTGCACGATTCTCCCATAGGAAACAATGGGGCTGTTAGAGCTGAAAAAAAACCTAACACCTGCAAAAAAGCCGCGTTCAGCTCCTAACGCAGCCCCATTGTTTCCTATGGGGAAACACTTCCTACGTCTGCACCTAACACTCTAACATGTACCCCGAGTCTAAACACCCCTAACCTTACACTTATTAACCCCTAATCTGCCGCCCCCGCTATCGCTGACACCTGCATATTTTTTTTAACCCCTAATCTGCCGCTCCGTACACCGCCGCAACCTACGTTATCCCTATGTACCCCTAATCTGCTGCCCTAACATCGCCGACCCCTATATTATATTTATTAACCCCTAATCTGCCCCCCTCAACGTCGCCGACACCTGCCTACACTTATTAACTCCTAATCTGCCGAGCGGACCTGAGCGCTACTATAATAAAGTTATTAACCCCTAATCCGCCTCACTAACCCTATCATAAATAGTATTAACCCCTAATCTGCCCTCCCTAACATCGCCGACACCTACCTTCAATTATTAACCCCTAATCTGCCGAGCGGACCTCACCGCTACTATAATAAATGTATTAACCCCTAAAGCTAAGTCTAACCCTAATACTAACACCCCCCTAAGTTAAATATAATTTACATCTAACGAAATTAATTAACTCTTATTAAATAACTTATTCCTATTTAAAGCTAAATACTTACCTGTAAAATAAATCCTAATATAGCTACAATATAAATTATAATTATATTATAGCTATTTTAGGATTAATATTTATTTTACAGGCAACTTTTTAATTATTTTAACCAGGTACAATAGCTATTAAATAGTTAAGAACTATTTAATAGTTACCTAGTTAAAATAATAACAAATTTACCTGTAAAATAAATCCTAACCTAAGATATAATTAAACCTAACACTACCCTATCAATAAATTAATTAAATAAACTACCTACAATTACCTACAATTAACCTAACACTACACTATCAATAAATTAATTAAACACAATTCCTACAAATAAATACAATTAACTAAACTATCTAAAGTACAAAAATAAAAAAGAACTAAGTTACAAAAAATAATAAAATATTTACAAACATAAGAAAAATATTACAACAATTTTAAACTAATTACACCTACTCTAAGCCCCCTAATAAAATAACAAAGCCCCCCAAAATAAAAAATTCCCTACCCTATTCTAAATTAAAAAAGTTACAAGCTCTTTTACCTTACCAGCCCTGAACAGGGCCCTTTGCGGGGCATGCCCCAAGGATTTCAGCTCTTTTGCCTGTAAAAAAAAACATACCATACCCCCCCCAACATTACAACCCACCACCCACATACCCCTAATTTAACCCAAACCCCCCTTAAATAAACCTAACACTAAGCCCCTGAAGATCTTCCTACCTTGTCTTCACCATACCAGGTTCACCGATCCGTCCTGGCTCCAACATCTTCATCCAACCCAAGCGGGGGTTGGCGATCCATCATCCGGTGCTGAAGAGGTCCAGAAGAGGCTCCAAAGTCTTCCTCCTATCCGGCAAGAAGAGGACATCCGGACCGGCAAACATCTTCTCCAAGCGGCATCTTCAATCTTCTTCCATCCGGTGCGGAGCGGGTCCATCTTGAAGCAGGCGACGCGGATCCATCCTCTTCTTCCGTTGTCTCCCGACGAATGACGGTTCCTTTAAGGGACGTCATCCAAGATGGCGTCCCTCGAATTCCGATTGGCTGATAGGATTCTATCAGCCAATCGGAATTAAGGTAGGAATTTTCTGATTGGCTGATGGAATCAGCCAATCAGAATCAAGTTCAATCCGATTGGCTGATCCAATCAGCCAATCAGATTGAGCTTGCATTCTATTGGCTGATCGGAACAGCCAATAGAATGCGAGCTCAATCTGATTGGCTTCCATCAGCCAATCAGAATATTCCTACCTTAATTCCGATTGGCTGATAGAATCCTATCAGCCAATCGGAATTCGAGGGACGCCATCTTGGATGACGTCCCTTAAAGGAACCGTCATTCGTCGGGAGACAACGGAAGAAGAGGATGGATCCGCGTCGCCTGCTTCAAGATGGACCCGCTCCGCACCGGATGGAAGAAGATTGAAGATGCCGCTTGGAGAAGATGTTTGCCGGTCCGGATGTCCTCTTCTTGCCGGATAGGAGGAAGACTTTGGAGCCTCTTCTGGACCTCTTCAGCACCGGATGATGGATCGCCAACCCCCGCTTGGGTTGGATGAAGATGTTGGAGCCAGGACGGATCGGTGAACCTGGTATGGTGAAGACAAGGTAGGAAGATCTTCAGGGGCTTAGTGTTAGGTTTATTTAAGGGGGGTTTGGGTTAGATTAGGGGTATGTGGGTGGTGGGTTGTAATGTTGGGGGGGGGTATGGTATGTTTTTTTTTACAGGCAAAAGAGCTGAAATCCTT
The DNA here is from genome assembly GCF_027579735.1 of Bombina bombina. Taxonomy (NCBI): domain Eukaryota; kingdom Metazoa; phylum Chordata; class Amphibia; order Anura; family Bombinatoridae; genus Bombina; species Bombina bombina. Next base: position 571,820,505 of record NC_069499.1, read on the forward strand.
GGGGCATGCCCCGCAAAGGGCCCTGTTCAGGGCTGGTAAGGTAAAAGAGCTTGTAACTTTTTTAATTTAGAATAGGGTAGGGAATTTTTTATTTTGGGGGGCTTTGTTATTTTATTAGGGGGCTTAGAGTAGGTGTAATTAGTTTAAAATTGTTGTAATATTTTTCTTATGTTTGTAAATATTTTATTATTTTTTGTAACTTAGTTCTTTTTTATTTTTTGTACTTTAGATAGTTTAGTTAATTGTATTTATTTGTAGGAATTGTGTTTAATTAATTTATTGATAGTGTAGTGTTAGGTTAATTGTAGGTAATTGTAGGTAGTTTATTTAATTAATTTATTGATAGGGTAGTGTTAGGTTTAATTATATCTTAGGTTAGGATTTATTTTACAGGTAAATTTGTTATTATTTTAACTAGGTAACTATTAAATAGTTCTTAACTATTTAATAGCTATTGTACCTGGTTAAAATAATTAAAAAGTTGCCTGTAAAATAAATATTAATCCTAAAATAGCTATAATATAATTATAATTTATATTGTAGCTATATTAGGATTTATTTTACAGGTAAGTATTTAGCTTTAAATAGGAATAAGTTATTTAATAAGAGTTAATTAATTTCGTTAGATGTAAATTATATTTAACTTAGGGGGGTGTTAGTATTAGGGTTAGACTTAGCTTTAGGGGTTAATACATTTATTATAGTAGCGATGAGGTCCGCTCGGCAGATTAGGGGTTAATAATTGAAGGTAGGTGTCGGCGATGTTAGGGAGGGCAGATTAGGGGTTAATAAGTGTAGGCAGGTGTCGGCGACGTTGAGGGGGGCAGATTAGGGGTTAATAAATATAATATAGGGGTCGGCGGTGTTAGGGGTAGCAGATTAGGGGTACATAGGGATAACGTAGGTGGCGGCGCTTTGCGGTCGGAAGATTAGGGGTTAATTATTTTAAGTAGCTGGCGGCGACGTTGTGGGGGGCAGGTTAGGGGTTAATAAATGTAATACAGGGGTCGGCGGGGTTAGGGGCAGCAGATTAGGGGTACATAAGTATAACGTAGGTGGCGGTCGGCAGATTAGGGGTTAAAAATTTTAATCGAGTGGCGGCGATGTGGGGGGAGCTCGGTTTAGGGGTACATAGGTAGTTTATGGGTGTTAGTGTACTTTAGGGTACAGTAGTTAAGAGCTTTATGAACCGGCGTTAGCCAGAAAGCTCTTAACTCCTGCTATTTTCAGGCGGCTGGAATTTTGTCGTTAGAGCTCTAACGCTCACTTCAGAAACGACTCTAAATACCAGCGTTAGAAAGATCCCATTGAAAAGATAGGCTACGCAAATGGCGTAGGGGGATCTGCGGTATGGAAAAGTCGCGGCTGAAAAGTGAGCGTTAGACCCTTTAATCACTGACTCCAAATACCAGCGGGCGGCCAAAACCAGCGTTAGGAGCCTCTAACGCTGGTTTTGACGGCTACCGCCGAACTCCAAATCTAGGCCTAAGTCCCTTGGTAAAGTTTTAATTATAGGTCAAAAGTAAAAATAAGCCCTGTACAAATGGATAAGTAAAGATCAAAACAGATCTATTCAAGGAAGAAAACATAGAAACTTCTGGATATCAAACTGTAAATTCAATAAAAGATCAAAATTAAAAAATAGATACAATTCTTAACTACAAGTACTAATACTAATACTAGCTAGTATTAGTAAATATATACATCCAAAGGGATATAAGGGATAATATTGATAAAGCAATACTTGGATTGGAAGGGATGTTGGCAATGAAATGTTATAAGATGGGACAAGATAAGCTAGCTGGATATAATGTGATGTAAAGGGCGTACATGTTAATGTAAGAAGGAATATTTTGTACTAATACCTTTATTCCCAAAGATTGAGAACATCATATCTGGAATTTAACCCATCGGGCACCCGAGTGCCCATTGTGAAAATCCAGAAAGCTTCCCGTCTGGCGAGAAGTGTGTCAATATCACCTCCCCTAGTTGGTCTATTTACTTTTTCTATGCCACACCAGGTAAAACCCCGAAGGTTGTTATCATGAAATACTCCGAAATGTTGAACTATAGGGGTTGATGCCCTCTTTGTATTGAATGAAGATAAATGTTCTCTGATCCTAGTGTTAAGGTCACGTGAAGTGAGATATTCAATCAGATAAACCGCTGACTCAGTCTTGCAATTCATGCAAGCACTGATCTGATATTGTTTTTTGTTTTTTTCACTAGTGAACTCTTTAGTGATGTTGACAAATTCACAGGGTTTACACTTTCGGTGTCCACATTTGTACATCCCAGTGTGTTTTAACCAGGAACCCTGTTTGGGTTTATCCGATTTCAGTAGTGTTGGCGAGAGGATAGAGCCTAAAGTAGGGCTCTTTCTGTAGGAACATCTTAGTCCTGTTTTTACAGTATCAACTAGTTTATCCTCCGCCAGCAGCACTGGAAAATGTTTGCGTATGATATCGCATGCCTGGGGATATTGAACACTGTGTGTAGTTACAAAAGTGACTCCCTGTCCTGTCTGACTTTTGCTCCGTTTACTGCCAAAAGTTTCTCCCTAGGAATAGTGCGAACTTGCTCCCTGGCTTTTCTTATTATCTTAGGGGGGTAATCTCTGTCCTTGAGTCTCTTTTCAAGTCTCCTAGATTCAGTCAAAAAATCTGTATGGAGGGTACAATTCCTCTTGAGCCTAGTATATTCACCTTTTGCTATAGCAAAGGGAACATGCTTAGGATGGCAACTTGTACCCAAAAGTAAGGAATTGCCTGAAATGGGCTTTCTATAGATTGCAGATTTTATAGTGCCCATTGTGGTACCCTCCAATGTGAGATCAAGATAGTTGATGAGACTGTCATTAAGTTTGAAAGTGAACTTAAGGCCAATCTCATTGTCAGCACCTCTCACATCGCTTGCTGTGTTCTTCATGTTTTAACTTACGAATAAAGGATTTACGTTTTAACTACATTAATATGCGTATATACATATATATTTATGTGTTAATATGCGTATATACATATATATTTATGTGTTACTATGTGTATATACATATATATTTATGTGTTACTATGTGTATATACATATATATTTATGTGTTAATATGCGTATATACATATATATTTATGTGTTAATATGCGTATATACATATATATTTATGTGTTACTATGTGTATATACATATATATTTATGTGTTAATATGCGTATATACATATATATTTATGTGTTAATATGCGTATATACATATATATTTATGTGTTACTATGTGTATATACATATATATTTATGTGTTACTATGTGTATATACATATATATTTATGTGTTAATATGCGTATATACATATATATTTATGTGTTACTATGTGTATATACATATATATTTATGTGTTACTATGTGTATATACATATATATTTATGTGTTACTATGCGTATATACATATATATTTATGTGTTAATATGCGTATATACATATATATTTATGTGTTAATATGCGTATATACATATATATTTATGTGTTACTATGTGTATATACATATATATTTATGTGTTAATATGCGTATATACATATATATTTATGTGTTAATATGCGTATATACATACATATTTATGTGTTAATATGCGTATATACATACATATTTATGTGTTAATATGCGTATATACATATATATTTATGTGTTAATATGCGTATATACATATATATTTATGTGTTAATATGCGTATATACATATATATTTATGTGTTAATATGCGTATATACATATATATTTATGTGTTAATATGCGTATATACATATATATTTATGTGTTACTATGTGTATATACATATATATTTATGTGTTACTATGTGTATATACATATATATTTATGTGTTACTATGCTTATATACATATATATTTATGTGTTAATATGCGTATATACATATATATTT
>NC_069499.1:573156926-573164426 GCF_027579735.1 Bombina bombina
ACTGATATTCAAGAGGACACCCTGCTGGTCACGATGGATGTGACCAGCTTGTATACTATAATACCTCACAATGAGGGAGTTGTGGCGGTATGCAGGCAATTGGCCAGATATCCATATGTGGGTCCGCACGTTGATGTAATCAAAGAACTTCTATCTGCATGCTTGGAGATGAATTACTTTCGTTTTGAGAAAGAATTCTACCTGCAAATTGCGGGGACGGCCATGGGGTCAAACGTGGCGCCCACATATGCCAACTTATTTATGGCAGAATTCGAAACAAGAGGCACAACATTATTTCAGGACGCCATGGTCACCCAGTATAAAAGATACATAGATGACCTCTTCTTGTAATGGAGTGGCACAGAGGAGGATTTACTAACATGGTTCGCATGTGTGAACGAGGCTCATCCCACTATTAAGTTCAAATTGATGTACAACAGCTCTAGTGTGGATTTTCTGGACCTGAGAATTTTCAAAAAAGGTCAATTATGCACGACATTGTACACAAAAGAAACGGACCGCCATTTTACATTACTGTTGATTGAATTAATACTGTTATAAATATTGTTATTTACTCTAATACTGTTTTTAAAAGTCATAACTTCTCTTTCCTCCTTTCCCATCTCTACTGACTCCTACTGACCAACCTTCCTTTTGATACTCCTCTTCTCCAACACTAACAGTAGGCACCCTTTTCCTCTCCTACTTAGTGTCCCGTCTGGTCCCTACATACCGAAGAGCGGGTTAGTGCTAGACACCCGACATTACGATGTCTCCTACAGTACGCCATAAAGCAGAAACATTACACATAGCCACCCAGAATGTCAAGGGCTTCCTCTCAGCCGAAAAGCGCTCTATAGCGTTCCATGACTTTTACAAACGAAAAATTGACGTTATTATGGTTCAGGAAACACACTTTAAGAAAAATCATGAACCCACTTTTTCCAAAAGATATTTTGACCAACACTACTATAGCTCTGGTACAAATAGGAAAAATGGGGTCAGCATTTCATTTAGACGCGGCTTCCCATTCGAACTACTACAGAAATACACAGACACTGAGGGTAGGATCCTAATTCTTGTTGGCCTATGTTATGGCACCCCGGTCACATTGGTTAACATCTACGCACCAAACAGACCCACCCCCAATTTCTTCAAAACCCTGGTTAACAAAATACTAGACCTAGCTAAGGGACCCATCATTGCAGGTGGAGATTTTAATTTCCCTATGAACCCAATACTAGACACCTCTAGTGGAAAATCCTACCTGCGCAATAATACTCTCAACTCTAATTGCGCAGCCTTACGATCTATTAACCTATTTGACACCTGGCGAGTAGTACACACCAACAGAAAAGATTACACTTTTTTCTCACATCCACAACACACGTACTCCAGGTTGGATTACATACTATGTGATCAGGCTCTGCTTTCTGCCCTTGTACATTCTAGAATCACACACACCTCTTGGTCTGACCACAGTATGGTACATACAGAATTCAAATGGACTAGCAAACCACATACTACATTCAACTGGAGACTCAATGACCATATATTGACTAATCAAGCAACAGTTGATGACATTAAAAAACACTCGGTCGAATTCTTCGCCCTCAACAAACCCGAGGACACGACACCCGCGAACAATTGGGAGGCATATAAATGTTTTATCAGGGGGTAATAATAAAACACACCGCCACACAACGCAAGATTCATAAAGCCCAGTTCACTTCACTATCTGACGAACTAACTACCTGTGAAACCACTCTTAGGGCAGATCCATCCTCCGCGACCAAGCTCTCCAAATTAAATGACGCTAGAGAAGCCCTAAATAAATTCCTAATTCAAAAAGCCCACATGAGGGCGTTAACTACTAAATCTAAGTTTTTCATAGAGAGTAACAAATCAGGTCGCCTACTGGCCAGGTCCCTTAAAAAACAAAGGCTCTCCAATTTCATTAAGACAATTCGCCACCCATCTGGTGAGACAACCCACAAAAATGAAGAAATTGTCAACTCATTTGCTTCTTACTATAAGCAACTATATAAACTAGCAGACTCCACATCACAAGATAAAAAAGAGAAAATAGAAACATACTTGAACACTGTCCTTACAACCTCTATCACAGAAGTCGACAAACAATTCTTAGACTCTCCCATCACCCTAAGAGACATCAATTTAGTTATTAAGTCCTTGCCGAATGGCAAATCCCCAGGCCCGGACGGCCTCACATCTAAATTTTACCAGCTCCTACAAGAACACATAAACCCCCAGCTCCTGACACTCTTTAACGATATAGACCAAGGTGCCGTTTTGCCTAGTTCCCTCCTAGAAGCAGTAATCACGGTGATTCCTAAACCGGGCAAACCCAATGATGTAGTCAGTAATTATAGACCAATTTCCCTCATAAATATTGATATGAAAATATATGCCAAAATTTTAGCCAACCGCATGAATGAAATATTGCCTAACATAGTCCACCCTGATCAGGTGGGCTTCATTAGGGGGAGAGAGGCGAAGGATAACACCACTAGACTACTTCACTCACTCCAACAAGCCCACTTTTCCCACACGCCCCTAACCTTGCTCTCGACGGATGCTGAGAAGGCATTTGACAGGGTGGACTGGCAATTTATGTGGTCCACCCTGTCAAAGTTCGGCTTCCCTGAGCTCTTCATTTCCAGAATAAAGGCCCTTTATAACAACCCGAGCGCAAAAATTAAAGTCAACAATAATATATCCCAACCTTTCCCCATTTCCAATGGCACGCGTCAAGGGTGCCCGCTCTCACCCCTATTATTCGCTGTTACAGTTGAAATACTGGCACTACAAATTAGACACTGTCAACATATACAAGGCCTAAAATTCGGAGACACTACCCAAAAATGCCTCCTGTTCGCGGACGACGTGATTTTCACTTTACAATCCCCAACCACCTCCCTTCCCGCTCTCATACAAATCCTAGACGCATACAAGCAGGTTTCCAACTACTCCATCAACATGGAGAAGTCGGGTCTATTGCCGATAAATCTAACCCCTCAAGAAATGCTATACATTACGCGGCAAACAAAGTTCACACTATCAGATAGACTTAAATATCTAGGCTTGATAATCTCCAAAGACCCACACACACTCTTTCCAGATAACTTTATCAACCTCCAATCGAACGTTAAATCCTCGCTAGAAAACTGGCACAGACAGGGACATTTATCATGGCTAGGGCGAATCAACACGGTGAAGATGATGATAGTCCCCAGATACCTATATTTGTTCCAGGCCCTCCCTCTGCCCTTACCGAAGCCCTTTCTCTTAACACAACAAAAAATGATTAACTCCTTTATATGGTCATATAAACGCCCAAGGATAGCTCAGCACACCATGTACTTGAGTAAAGAAGATGGAGGCCTTGGTGTCCCCAATCTATCTAACTACTATAAAGACGCACATTTAGCCAGAGTTATAGCTTGGAATCATGCCAGCCCCTCGAAGCTTTGGATACAGATGGAGGGCCATCTAGCTCAGACTGACCCCATGAGAGACCTCCCCTGGATTCCTAAAGAATCCAGACCTCGCATTATACAAGACAATGACTATATCAAGGCTACCTTAGATGTGTGGGATGATGTACTCACTCACACAAAGGGAATCTCTACTGAACTTTCCCCCCTGACTCCCCTCCTACGATATCACCTCTTTCTCAAGCACGACCTATACCCTCATAACCCAACTAATAGACTTCATAGGTCCCTACCAGTTTACTTAGTGTCCGACTCCTCGGGAGTCAAAGACAGACTTACCCTTAATGAAGAACTAGGCCCACCTTTCCACCATTGGTACTCCTATCTACAGATCAGACACGCGATCATCCACTGCCCGCACAAAGAAATGATACTCAGACCCCTGACCACTTTTGAACAGCTATGTATCAATCCAAATATAAATAGAGCACACATCTCTCTAGCGTATAGAATGCTCAGGGGCTCTTTCCCCAAAAAACGACCTACATATCTCACTAAGTGGGCAGTTGAACTCCAAAATGACCTAGACACTGAGACCTGGAGACAATGCTTTCGACACACACATTCTGCCTCTCTATCCTTGACCATATCTGAATTAAACTACAAAATACTAGCTCGGTGGTACTTAACCCCTCAGCGCCTGAGGATCATATACCCTACTGCCTCCTCCAGCTGTTGGAGAAGATGCGGTGAGGAGGGTACCCTTACCCACATATGGTGGTCGTGCCCTCTCCTACACACCTTCTGGAACCAAGTAGAAAGACACATAGCTAATACTCTGGGTGTACCAATCACACTTTCCCCATCAATTATAATTCTTAATCTCATCCCTAAAATCGCTTGCGTTTATCGCAGGAAACTACTTCTCTTAATGCTCTCCTGTGCTAAACGCTTAATCCCTAGGAAATGGAAGACATGTGAGATACCGACTGTTGCCCAATGGAAATCTGAAGTAGCTCATGTCCTCACGCTAGAAAGGATGCATTACTGTTATCTAGGCAAACAAGACACGATTTGCAATATTCAATTCATATGGGATCAAGGTTCTTATGATGACCACACTTAAACAGTTCACCCAACATTGTATACCCAGACTTTAGAGAAGATAGACCAGACGGGACACTATCTCCCCCTCTATTCCCCCTCTTAACCCCTATCTCCCTAACCCCCACTTACTTTCACCCTCTACATTCTTTTATATCTCCCAATGATATGTTATGACTCACTTCTCCCTCCAAAAATTTCAAAAATTCCTATGTAAATTGGATTAATCATTCATAATAATTGTCTTTGCAGTGAACTGCTATGATGCTATTGTTATGTAACTGAAATTATATATCTTGTTCATTTTCAATGTACCAATTTTCAATAAAAATCATTTAAAAAAAAAAAAAAATTGAATCAATGTGGATATTTGCATGGGAAATTAGCACATCTAGGCAAGTATCCCCGCTTGCTTTTCCCCAGAAATTCTTAATATACAATGTTACCAATGCACAAGAGAATTGTGGGTAAGATATGCAAATTGGATATGCGGATTTTCAGTTTTTTTGCTTCGGAGTGCTGTTTTGGCACGGCGGTCCTTTTGGCGGGATTGTGGCAGCGAGCCAGAAGTCACTCACTAGACAAGCCTGTTTCGTTCTTTTTGGAACTCATCGGTGGGAGATGGTTTCTGGTTGCTGTCATGGTCCTGTTGGGGGGATCGCTGTGTCGGGGCAGTGTTTTGAAGCGGGGGGGCTGGGAATTTGCATATCTAATTTTTCTATTTTTTTAAAATGTTTACATGTCCCTCAATATAGTAATGTTTCAATAAAGCAATGTTGTCTTTCATATATCTGTATTTATTCATACAACTATTTGTAGATATTGTAAATATATTATTAATCAGATCCATAATAATTGAAAATAAAACATGTGATGTGAAAAAAAAAAAAAAAAAAAAAAAGAAACGGACCGCAACTCTCTGTTGCATGCCCATAGCTGCCATCCCCCAGCCCTCAAACGTGCTCTACCCATATCACAATTTAAGAGAACAGCAAGGAACAACACTATTGCCAGCCTTTGGGAGCAGCAAATGCATGATATGGAATCACGCTTTATTCAGAGGGGATACAATAAACAGGATTAGCACTACAGAAGATGGATACATTGAAGTTACAGCAAAAGGTTCTGCTATTCCACAAGGAAATAGCTCATGGAGATAATAGAATGACGTTCTCGACAACATTTGATGTTGACAAACCAGCCATTGTGGAGAGTGTACGCAAACACTGGTCTCTAATAGCTTCAGACACAGATCTGCCATTTCACTGGACAGCACCTCCTAGAATTGGATACCGGAGAGCGAGGTCCCTAAGAGATCAACTCATCAAGACAGACCCCAGGAACTACTACATGAAGGAGACTTGGTTGCAATCTAAACCTGGTTGCTACCGCTGCTTGGGATGTACAACATGTAGTGGGTTAACAACCTGCAAAGTGTTTAGACATCCCTATAAAAATAGGATCTACAGTATCAAACATCGGGTCACATGCACAACCAAATACATAGTGTACTTGTTACACTGTGTATGCGGTTTGTTTTATGTGGGGAAAATGGTGGACGACCTCCGTACAAGAATGGCCAACCACAGATCAGCCATAAGAACGGCCATTGATCGTGGGGACTCTGAGCAACCGGTGGCCAGGCATTTTGTTCTACTCAAACACTCGGTCTCTGATTTAAAGTATATTATTATTGATCATGTGCCCCCACTTACAAGAGGGGGCGATAGAGGAAGAGTACTATTACAACGTGAATCTAAATGGATCTTTAATCTGGGCACTATGGCTCCACAAGGCCTTAATGTCAATTTGGATTGGCATTGCTTTCTATGATATGCATTTATTTAAATGTCATTTCTCATACTGATTGAGTAGCATGCTACTTGGTTTTGGTTTTTCTTTTAATTTCTGTTATATTTTTATTTCTTTTCTTTTTTCTTTTTTGTCTTTTATTTTTATTTTTGTATTTATTTTTCCGTATTTTTTCTTTTTTCTTTTTCTTCTTCTTTTTCATTTATATTCTTCTTTACTTATTTTGTCCATTTTTATTTCATTTGTTTTATTTTTCTTCTTTTTCTTCTTTTTCTCTTTTTCTTTTTTCTGTTTTTACTTTGATATCACTTGGTGTTTCTCTTTCTGCTTTTGGGACTAGATTTTTGGTTTATTGGTTTTATTTTTATGGTTTATACACCTTATCATGTTTTATGTTTTATTGCAGATTTGTTGTTATTTTTATGCTTTTGTAGTTTATCTACTATTAGAATAATTTTCTTAATATTGATCAATATTAGTGAAGCATACCTAGGTTAGCTAATTGTGCTCATCTTGTAGGATACGGTGTAAAGATTTAGTTTTTCCCCGGTTTAGATTTATTAGCATTAGTTTTACCTTCTGCTTATATTTGCCACCTATATGTTTATAATCCAGGATCCCGTAGGTTATTTGGGTAATTTCCATTGCAGTCTATTGCACTTATTATAATATATGGATTGTGCTACACTAGGACCTTTTTCTATCTGTTGTTTTGTTGTTTTACTGCTCAGATGCTAGTGCCTATATATGAGTTATGCTTTACCGTTATTGCCTTTTGTAAATTATGTGTTAACGATGCATAGTTTTACTTTTTAATTCTATTTTTAATGAAATATGGACTCTGCCGGGACGCTTCCTGGTTGCTATGGCAGCCGATGACGTAGGGACCTACGCGCGGCTGTCTGACTTCCGGAACGCCACCGGCAGGGTTGCACTTGGGAGCGGGTCTTTCGCCATAAAGGGTGAGTTATTGGGTTTGTTTGTAATTAGTTGTCTGAAGACGGGGGCAACCCCGAAACGTCACAGATTAAAGTTGTTATTGCTGTAAAGACCCGGTGAGTGCTTTTTTCCTTGGATGCATATATTATAATTTTAAAGCACCCCGGGCAGGCTGAACTTCAAGATT